>NW_027508942.1:6147500-6150000 GCF_051911475.1 Siphateles boraxobius
GGAAAGGTTTCTTAAATTGGAAATTTAAGGGATATTCCAATTCTTATTCCAATTTATTTATAAAGCACATAATGATACAACAATGTTGACCATAGTGCTACACAAACAATAAAATATTAAAACAAAACAAACACAAATAACTATAAATAAAGAATGTGTAAAATCTCTTTTTTGATTGAAGGACCCACAGACTCTTAGGAGTCTTAAAGGGATAGATCACCCAAAAATGAAAATTAGCCCATGATTTACTCGCCGTCAAGTCATCCTAGGTGTATATGACATTCTTCTTTCAGACGAATAAAAAAATTTATTAAAAAAAAATGTCCTGCCTCTTCCAAGCTTTATGATGGCAGTGAATGGCCGGTTTCTGTTTTGAAGTCCATAAAAGTGCATCTGTCCATCATAAAAGTGCATCTATCCATCATAAAAGTGCATCTATCCATCATAAAAGTGCATCTATCGATCATAAAAGTGCATCTCTCCATCATAAAAGTGCATCTATCGATCATAAAAGTGCATCTATCGATCATAAAAGTGCATCTATCCATCATAAAAGTGCATCTATCGATCATAAAAGTGCATCTCTCCATCATAAAAGTGCATCTATCGATCATAAAAGTGCATCTATCCATCATAAAAGTGCATCTATCGATCATAAAAGTGCATCTATCCATCATAAAAGTGCATCTATCGATCATAAAAGTGCATCTATCGATCATAAAAGTGCATCTATCCATCATAAAAGTGCATCTATCGATCATAAAAGTGCATCTATCGATCATAAAAGTGCATCTATCGATCATAAAAGTGCATCTATCCATCATAAAAGTGCATCTATCGATCATAAAAGTGCATCTATCCATCATAAAAGTGCATCTATCGATCATAAAAGTGCATCTATCCATCATAAAAGTGCATCTGTCCATCATAAAGTGCATCTATCCATCATAAAAGTGCACCTATCCATCATAAAAGTGCATCTCTCCATCATAAAAGTGCATCTATCGATCATAAAAGTGCATCTATCGATCATAAAAGTGCATCTATCCATCATAAAAGTGCATCTATCGATCATAAAAGTGCATCTATCGATCATAAAAGTGCATCTATCGATCATAAAAGTGCATCTATCCATCATAAAAGTGCATCTATCGATCATAAAAGTGCATCTATCCATCATAAAAGTGCATCTATCGATCATAAAAGTGCATCTATCCATCATAAAAGTGCATCTGTCCATCATAAAGTGCATCTATCCATCATAAAAGTGCATCTATCCATCATAAAAGTGCATCTATCGATCATAAAAGTGCATCTATCCATCATAAAAGTGCATCTGTCCATCATAAAAGTGCATCTATCCATCATAAAAGTGCATCTATCGATCATAAAAGTGCATCTATCGATCATAAAAGTGCATCTATCCATCATAAAAGTGCATCTATCGATCATAAAAGTGCATCTCTCCATCATAAAAGTGCATCTGTCCATCATAAAGTGCATCTGTCCATCATAAAAGTGCATCTATCCATCATAAAAGTGCATCTGTCCATCATAAAAGTGCATCTCTGCATCATAAAAGTGCATCTATCCATCATAAAAGTGCATCTATCGATCATAAAAGTGCATCTATCCATCATAAAAGTGCATCTATCCATCATAAAAGTGCATCTATCCATCATAAAAGTGCATCTATCGATCATAAAAGTGCATCTATCGATCATAAAAGTGCATCTATCCATCATAAAAGTGCATCTATCGATCATAAAAGTGCATCTATCGATCATAAAAGTGCATCTATCGATCATAAAAGTGCATCTATCCATCATAAAAGTGCATCTATCGATCATAAAAGTGCATCTATCCATCATAAAAGTGCATCTATCGATCATAAAAGTGCATCTCTCCATCATAAAAGTGCATCTGTCCATCATAAAGTGCATCTGTCCATCATAAAAGTGCATCTATCCATCATAAAAGTGCATCTGTCCATCATAAAAGTGCATCTCTGCATCATAAAAGTGCATCTGTCCATCATAAAAGTGCATCTCTCCATCATAAAAGTGCATCTGTCCATCATAAAGTGCATCTGTCCATCATAAAGTGCATCTGTCCATCATAAAAGTGCATCTGCTCATCATAAAAGTGCATCTATCCATCATAAAAGTGCATCTATCACATCATAAAAGTGCATCTGCTCATCATAAAAGTGAATCTGTCCATCATAAAAGTGCATCTATCCATCATAAAAGTGCATCTATCCATCATAAAAGTGCATCTATCCATCATAAAAGTGCATCTATCCATCATAAAAGTGCATCTATCCATCATAAAAGTGCATCTATCCATCATAAAAGTGCATCTATCCATCATAAAAGTGAATCTGTCCATCATAAAAGTGCATCTATCCATCATAAAAGTGCATCTATCCATCATAAAAGTGCTCCACATGGCTCTGGCGGGTTAATAATGGCCATATGAACCAAAGTGTTGCGTACGT
>NW_027508942.1:6157500-6220000 GCF_051911475.1 Siphateles boraxobius
GGTGTGTGTGTGTGTGTGTGTGTGTGTGTGTGTGTGTGTGTGTGTGTGTGTGTGTGTGTGTTCTCGGACAGGCTGGGGTTTGTGCGCGGCCAAGGCTCAGTATCCCATCGCTGATATGGTGAAGATGTTGAAGGAACAGGGCAAAACTGTGAGGTCAGTCGCACGACTCTTAAATCAGCGAGAACATCAAAATAAGCGCATGCTGAACTCTCACACTTCCAATGTTTTTAATGTCTTGAATACTTGGCAGGTCAGCAGCGTAATTCTGTTAAAAAGGAGACAAAACACATCTGTGTCTAATAAAAAAACGCTGGTAAAAACGCAGGCTTTCTGTAAATAAAGAGGGAAAGTGTAAAACATTCTCAGAGTATTTACATCACAGATGGAGGAGAAGACAGCTTGAAGAATAAACGCTTACACTTTGTTTTCAGGTGCTCTTGTTAGTGTATTTATACTAATAAGTTCTGAGTAATATTAATAACAACATGCACTTACTATATAATTATAGTTAGTCGTGTAATTATGCATTATGCAAAAAAAACAAAAATCTTTCTTAGTATTTTTGTCTTGTTTTCCAGTACAAATAAACATTCTTAAAGCAAAATGACTTAAGATCATTGATCATTTTTTTTGCTTAAAACTAGAATAAATATCTGCAGATGGACTATAAATAAAAAATTATTTTCCTTCTGAATTAAGTTTATATTTCTGACCTCATTGGCTGATATTTGTTCTTGTTTTAAACACAAACTCACTTCATTTTGAGTTTGACTTGTTATCTTCAGTCATTCTGCGTCTCTAGTAAATGTAGCTTTATTTAAGAATGTTTAGATATTTGTGCTGGAAAACAAAACGAAAATACTGAGAAAGAACTTCATTTTTGCAGTGTTTTTTTACTATAGTAAGTGTAACTGAATAAACTCACACTTGCTCTGCTGTTGAAAAGTTTCATGTTGAATTGTTGTGATGATAAAGCTCATATTCTGCATCATCTGTGTGTGTGTGTGTGTGTCAGGTTTGGGATTCACCCGGTGGCCGGACGAATGCCCGGACAGCTCAATGTGCTCCTGGCCGAGGCCGGCGTCCCGTACGACGTGGTTCTAGAGATGGACGAGATCAACGAGGATTTCCCCGGTCAGATTTATTTATTTAATGTTTTATTTGTATAGGGACAGATATAATAAACATTGATACAACTGTGACAACAGCCATCCAATGCGTGCATCATAGTGGCTAAAGCTAATTTGCAACACTTGTCCCTAGAATTTAACAGCAGATTTAATAGCATGTTGATCAGAAGAGCCGAAGTGCCTGATCTAGTTTATTTACAGTCATCAAATGTGTCAATTAAGAGCTTTAAAAAAATTATTTAAGAACTGATCTGACTGTTACATCAACTTTTGCCTAATAATTAAAATCATCTTAAATCAGCTTTAGTATCTATCTACACTAGTGTTGGGTTGATAAGACTTTTAATATTTGCGAAAGAGTCTCTTCTACTCACCAAGACTGCATTTATTTGATAAAAAAGTGTAAAATATTGTTACAATGTAAAAGGCTGTTTTCTATGTGAATATATTGAAAAATGTAATTTATTCCTGTGATAAAACCTGAATTTATTTAATTAAAAATACAGTAAAAATCACAAAATATTGTTCGAATTTAAAATGGCTGTTTTCTATGTGAATATATAGTAAAATGTAATTTATTCCTGTGATCAAAGCTAAATTTATTTAATTAAAAATACAGTAAAAATCACAAAATATTGTTCGAATTTAAAATGGCTGTTTTCTATGTGAATATATAGTAAAATGTAATTTATTCCTGAGATCAAAGCTAAATTTATTTAATTAAAAATACAGTAAAAATCACAAAATATTGTTCGAATTTAAAATGGCTGTTTTCTATGTGAATTTATAGTAAAATGTAATTTATTCCTGTGATCAAAGCTGAATTTTCACATGATCCTTCAGAAATCATTCCAATATGATGATTTGATGCTCACGAAACATTTATGATTATTATCAATGTTGAAAACAGTCGTGCTGCTTCAGACTTCTGTGTAAACCATCATACATTTTATTTTTCAGGATTCTTAGATGAATAAAATGTTTAAAAGAACAACATTTATTTCAAATAGAATCTTTTGTAACATTATAAATGTCACTTTTGATTAATTTTATGCATACTTGCTGAATTAAAGTATTAATTTATTTTCTTTCTTTTTTTTAAATAGTAGTAATAATGTATTGTTAAATAGCCAAGTACATTTTATGCCCATTGATTTCCATTAAATATGAAGTAGTGAGCGAGTTAGCCCGTTTGACTGTGCTGTCAGTGTGTTGTTTACGCATGCGGTGTAAAACATGTCTCGTATCTGTCCGGTACAGACGGATGAGCCGATGATCCACGGACTTTGGCAGAGTTCAGGACACATGTGGAGTCTGATCTTTGTAATAATTCATTTTAATTATGTAATTGTGCCTAGACATGCAACCTCGAGTCGCCGCGACTGGCGGAAGGGAGCACGTGTTTTTATTTAGCCGGCGCAGATAAGCATGTAGAGCGAGGGAGAAACCTGATCGCATCGCATGAGAATGACTGTCTTATTGTTCTTTCTGTGTGTGTGTGTGTGTGTGTGTGTGTGTGTGTGTGTGTGTGTGTGTGTGTGTGTGCAGAAACCGACCTGACGCTCGTGATTGGAGCCAATGACACCGTCAACTCTGCAGCGCAAGAAGACCCGAACTCTATAATCGCTGGGATGCCGGTGCTGGAAGTGTGGAAGTCAAAGCAGGTAATTATTGATTATTGATAATACACAGATTGAACAGCAGTAGCAGCCGTGTGAATAAGGTCTACGTCTACATTTGAAAACATAAAATGTCCACACTAGCGTTTTCCAAAAGTTTCTAATCCACACTGGCTACGTTTATATGCAACCAAATAATCCGTTAGTAATGGGATTGACGAGTCAATCGGACTGAAAGCTTCATGTAAAACACATTAATCGATCCGGTTGAGCTCGATCTGAGCGAAATTTCGATCGGATTGAAAGGGTCTGTTTATTCCTTTCCTAATCCGATCGAGAGAACATGTAAACACTTGATCGGATTGAAAACGAAACTGAAAGGACTGCGCATGTGCAAAGATGTAGAAATAGCGTAATGACGTAGAAATGGTGTATTGATGTATAGCGCAATGACATAGAAATAGCGCAATGACGTAGAAGTAGCGTAATGTCGTAGAAATAGCGCAATGACGTAGACATGGTGTAATGATGTATAGCGCAATGACATAGAAATAGCGCAATGACGTAGAATTAGCGTAATGTCGTAGAAATAGCGCAATGACGTAGAAATAGCGTAATGACGTAGAAATAGCGTAATGATGTAGAAATGGCGTAATGACGTAGAAATAGCATATTGACGTAAAAATAGCACAATGCAGTAGAAATAAAACAATGATGTAGAAATGGCGTAATGACGTAGAAATAGCATAATGACGTAGAAATAGCATAATGACGTAAAAATAGCACAATGCCGTAGAAATAACACAATGACATAGAAATAGCGCAATGACATAGAAATAGCGCAATGACGTAGAAGTAGCGTAATGTCGTAGAAATAGCTCAATGACGCAGAAATAGCGTAATGACGTAGAAATGGCGTAATGATGTAGAAATAGCGTAATGACGTAGAAATAGCACAATGCCGTAGAAATAACACAATGCCGTAGAAATAGCATAATGACGTAGAAACAGCGTAATAACGTAGAAATAGCGTAATGATGTAGAAATAGCGTAATGATGTAGAAATGGCGTAATGACGTAGAAATGGCATAATGACGTAGAAATAGCATAATGACGTAGAAATAACACAATGACGTAGAAATAGCGTAATGTCGTAGAAAAAGCGCAATGACGTAGAAATAGCGTAATGACGTAGAAATGGCGTAATGATGTAGAAATAGCGTAATGACGTAGAAATAGCATAATGACGTAAAAATAGCACAATGCCGTAGAAATAACACAATGACGTAGAAATAGCATAATGACGTAGAAATAGTGTAATGACGTAGAAATAGCGTTATGAAAACGTATTAGGGGTTGTTTACACGACATCGTTTTCAACTAAAAACGCAAAACTTTTTATGCGTTTTGGCCGTTCGTTTACATGACAACGGCGTTTTGGGTCCCTGAAAACGCAAACTTTTGAAAACTTGTGACAAGTTTTTGAAAATGGTCTCCGTGTAAACAACAAAAATGTGAATCTCTGAAGACGATGACGTCATGCACATGCGTATTATGTGTTCAGTTATTAGTGTTTCATCGCCATCTACTGGCCTGGCAGCAGAATACAGCGATTTTAGTTGTAAATCCGTGTGAATAGGGATCGTTTTGACAATGGGGTCGTCTGTACGAGGAAAACTCAATAAAAAAAAAAGTTCTCCGTTTTAAGCATATTGTTGTCGTGTAAACGTTCCCCTAGCGTGGACATGGCCTAAGCGTGTGTGTGTGTGTGTGTGTGTGTGCGTGCGTGCAGGTGATCGTGATGAAGCGCACTTTGGGTGTGGGATACGCTGCGGTCGATAACCCCATTTTCTACAAGCCCAACACTTCCATGCTCCTGGGAGACGCCAAGAAGAGCTGCGACAGTTTACAGGCTAAAATAAGAGACGCCTTTTACTAACGAGAGTGCAAGAAATCATTTATTGTCAAATACACATTGAAGTGCCTTAGAAATCCAATAAGTGAATGTTTCAGCCATTCTGGGAATATGCATGCGCCTTTGACTTGTAAATAAAAAATATTTAAATCTCACTGTGACAAACAATAACTATTATTTGAATGCAATGGATGCATTTTGTTTGTTTCACACTTTCCCAGCAGCCTGTTTGGCTTTATTGATGAGTTTATGCAGGAATGAGAAGAAGAACAGCAGGTTGTCGTATTCTCCCGTGTACTCCGAGAAGTAGTGGCTGTGCAGGTCCTTCAGAAAGTAGTAAACGGCCTCTATTGTGGCCAGGTATGTGTCCGGACTGCCTTTCTGATGCCGCCAAAAACAGGTTCTTCTGCTCTTGAGCTCCACATGTGGTAAAGCTGCAGAGAAATAACATCAATAACGTCACGTCTGAGACACACAGACACATAAAAAGGGATTTTCACACTGCGCCGTTCTTAAACCCCTCTTTTAACCTCGGGTGAAGGAACGTTTCACACTTGTAATTTAGAAGTACATAATAAAAGTACAATGGATTGTACTGTTCTGGGAACAAGTCCCCCCTGTAGTCAATCAGTTTATCCCTTAAAACTCAACTGATCACCAAAGTGACATTTATGGCTTAAAATATCTTGAATGTATCTCGACACTCTTGTCTCATTTAGTATACGCGGTTCTATGAATATGCAAATGAGCCCCGCCTCCACTCCCTCAGCTCAGAGATCCACTCGTTGACGATCACACGTTGATCTGATTGGTTACAAGGTAGTTTGTGACGTCAGAAACACCAGCGATTTCAAACCATGTTTTTAATGTGGTGTTTTAATATGAATTTACACCTGGTTTGTCTTAAAGCATATTAAAAACACCACATTAATAACCATTATTTAAAACATGGTTTCGCTGGTGTTTCTGACGTCACAAACTACCTTGTAACCAATCGGCTCAACGTGTGATCGTCAACGAGTGGATTTCTGAGCTGGCTGAGTGAGTGGAGGCGGGGCTCATTTGCATATTCATAGAACCGCGTATACTAAATGAGGCAAAGGTGTCGAGTTACATTCAAGATATTTTAAGGCACGAAAAAAAATTCCAAGGAAAATTATTTTTAAATCTTTCGTTTTGGTGAGTTTTAAGGGATAACATGATTGACTTTAAAGTGTGAAAACGCTAAAGATGAGAGAATCTGCTGGCACCTTGAAGACGTTCATCTGTGATGATTCTGGTGGTTTGGTTCCAGGTGCTGTCGATGAAAACCACTCTCTGGATCGGGCAGGTGAGAGTTTCAGAAGCTGCCGCCTTTAATCTCTTTGATCTCTGTGCTCCACCAGCTGAAAAATACTCCCATAATTCCTCCACTGTCATGGCATCCGGTCCGGGAAACACCAGCACGATCTGTGGGAAGAACAGGGATCTGTAAAATCCGAGACGGACTAAGCACACGGAGGGGTTTTGCTTAGTGCTGGGCGGTATACCAGTTCATACCGAATACCGGTGTTTATTTTTGTTATTATATTAATTTTTAATATACTGCAATACCGGTGTATGTCGCTTAAACAACGTTGGGAACGCGGCGCGACACTGTTTAAGAGGGTCTTTTCACTGTTGCACTGTTGATGCACAGATATGTGTGTTACCAGTAAAGATGGAGAGGTTAAACTATAATTGACAGCTGTCAAATTATATTACAGTTTTTCCCATACATTGCTTCATAAAATCAACACTGCCCGCCACAAATAGATTTTCTAAAATGCTTTGACATCGTTGAATAAACATGAGCACTGACCGTTTCAAAGTCAAAACGCGGAGCAGGTGTTTTTATATGAATGTATCTTTGAAGGGAACTGACTGTCTTTAGAAAATGTCAATGTTATTTTCATTTAATCTGTCTTTATCCTTCCTGATAAAGCAGCGTTTATGAACTAGCGTAATGACGTAGAAATAGCACAATGACGCAGAAATAGCGCAATGACGTTCAAATAGTGCAATGATGTAGGAGTAGAAATAGCGCAATGACGTAGAAATAGCGCAATGACGTAGATAGAGCAATGACGTAGAAATAGAGCAATGACGCAGAAATAGCGCAATGACGTAGAAATAGCGCATTGACGCAGAAATAGCGATATGACGTAGAAATAGCGCTATGACGTAGAAATAGCGCAATGATATAGAAGTAGAAATAGCGCAATGACGTAGAAATAGCACAATGGCGTAGAAATGGCGCAATGGCGTAGAAATGGCATAATGATGTAGAAATAGCGTAATGATGTAGAAATAGCGCAATGATATAGAAGTAGAAATAGCGCAATGACGTAGAAATAGCGCAATGACGTTCAAATAGTGCAATGATGTAGGAGTAGAAATAGCGCAATGACGTAGATAGAGCAATGACGTAGAAATAGAGCAATGACGCAGAAATAGCGCAATGACGTAGAAATAGCGAAATGACGTAGAAATAGCGCAATGACGCAGAAATAGCGCAATGACGTAGAAATAGCGCAATGACGCAGAAATAGCGCTATGACGTAGAAATAGCGCAATGATATAGAAGTAGAAATAGCGCAATGACGTAGAAATAGCACAATGGCGTAGAAATGGCGCAATGGCGTAGAAATGGCATAATGATGTAGAAATAGCGCTATGATGTAGAAATAGCGCAATGATATAGAAGTAGAAATAGCGCAATGACGTAGAAATAGCACAATGGCGTAGAAATGGCATAATGATGTAGAAATAGCGCTATGATGTAGAAATAGCGCAATGATATAGAAGTAGAAATAGCGCAATGACGTAGAAATAGCGCAATGATATAGAAGTAGAAATAGCGCAATGATATAGAAGTAGAAATAGCGCAATGACGTAGAAATAGCACAATGGCGTAGAAATGGCGCAATGGCGTAGAAATGGCATAATGATGTAGAAATAGCGTAATGACGTGTGGAACAAGCTGTTCTTCCTGTTGAAGAATTGTATAAATGAGTTTCCCGTCATCCTAGAATCCTAGTGATGCACAGATGTGTGTGTTACTGAGCGTGACGAGAAGATGGAGAGGTTAAACTATAATTGATAATGAGATTTCTGCCACTCCTCTTTGTAAACATGATCATCATATTAATACTAGTGTGGAATTTTTCAAATTTTAAATTTTTTAGGCGTCTACTGCAGTATTTACTCTTTCAATCAGTAGAAAATGTGGTTAACACCCAGTCATGCTTGGAAAAACAAATACCGTGAAACCGGTATAATTTTGAAAAATACCGTGATATAAATTTTTTGGTGATGCCGCCCAGCACTAGTTTCGCTCACGTTTTCTGCGCTCTGGTCCAGCTCGGGGATGCAGGGATATGTGTAGATGGTGACGTCTTGCGGCGCGAGGATTCTGGCCTGAATTGCCGTGCTCTTGCCGTCTGTTTCATTCGGGTGTTTGATGATGTCGATCTTCACCGGCAGCTGAAAACACCAGACAAATGTTTCATGAGCTTTAAAGACGACATATCATGAAAATCTGACTTTTTCTGTGTTTAAATGCTATAAGCGAGTCCCTGATGCTTCTACCAACACAGAAAACATGAAAAGTGAAACCCAGTAACTTTGTTTTGGTGAGCCTTTCTCTGCAAGCACGTCAAAAATAAGCTGATCAGATTCTGACGTAGGAAGAGGATCTTATTATAATATTACCGGCCCTTAATCTGCACGTTTACACACGCCAGCCGACATTTGGTTTCACAAGCGACAACAGAGACCAGTTCTAACGCAATGGCAGAAGATCCAGCAAAGCCTGAAACTGTTCTACTGGTTGTTCTGGGATTCTGGATGAGTGAGATTGGCTTGTTTTGTTATTGCCGGAGTTTCTGAAGCTCGTGTGAAGGCTCCGCCCTCTTCTGAACGGAGGCGGGGAAAAGCAGCTCATTTGCATTTAAAGGGACACACACAAAAACGGCGCATTTTTTCATACACAAAAAGGGGCAAATTTGAATAGATATAATAAATGATCTGGTACTTTGAGCTGAAATTTTACAGACACATTCTGGGGACGCCATAGATGCATATTACATCTTGTGAAAAAGAGCATAATAGGTCAATTTAACAAACACACACACAGTGTGATTCATTGTATATTTCTTCTTCCGTGGACCATGAAAGGAGATGTCGATTCATATGAGGAACTGACTCTCAAATCATTTTCTATTCCTAAAACTATGGAAGGAATTAGTGTTTTTTGCATTGAGTTTTTTGTGTTTTTGCCACGAGTTTCCTGTGGGTTTTGGATTTGTTGATTAACTTTTATGTCGGAAGGCCAATTGTCTTCCAGTAATGTTCACCACAAACCTTATTTTACTCATAATTCCAAAATGTAGAACACAGTTAATTCAATCATGAAGAATTGGCTCAGTCTATGGATTAACCTCATAACCGCTACATTTGTGCACATTTAAATTAATTTAATTTGTTTAGCACATTTAATGCAACAGCTGTTGACCAAAGTGTTTCACAATCACTAAATGACAAAAAAAATTAAGAGTACAGAGAAAGAAAAGAAAAAATTCGGCTCGACCAAGAACCAATGAGATTTCTGCTTCTCCTTCATTGGCATTGAGCTGTTGTGACATTTACAATAAACACCGCAATATTCAATAAAAATTGATTTCATGGTGACTCAATTCTGGAAAATTCGGGTAAATTTGTCTACTTTCATATGACTTCAATTTCAGATTCTTATCGTTTTTAAGCATCAATCATACGGATTTGGAGCGACATGATGGTGAGCAATTGATGACAGAATTGAAACTTTTGGTTTAATTTGTACTTTAAATGTGCACAGCTACAATTTGATTATTTAAAGGCATGCTAACTGAGTTATGTGTGATGATAATAATGCGAGCGCGTGCTGTTTAATGTGATGTTTAACGAACCTTGACGCTCGGAACGTCCCGCGGCTCCAGCCCGACCAACGCGCAGCAGCTGTAGCAGTAAAACATGCGCGACGCGCCGCAACGCGAGCACTTCATCCGGCCCGCGCGCTGCGCGTCATCCAGCGGCGCGTGCGACGCGAGCATCAGGCCGCTCAGAGAGCTCCTGTCCCCGGCAGCGCAGTCCTGATCCGACATGATCTCGTCCACACGCTCCACACACTGTAAAACAGATGACAACAATCCCACGTGTGCACTGCGCACCGGAAACACTCACGCGCTTCGAGGAAGCCGGAAGAGCGGCGGGCGGTTGCCTAGCAACAGACTATTGTTTGCTTGAGATCATGGAGAAACAGACGGATAAGAAGAATATTTGCTCCCTGGATGAATTTATTCAAGCTCAAGAACTGGTGGGTTCAAATGATTATTTAGCAGAATAAAGTAGCTAAGTTAA
This sequence comes from Siphateles boraxobius, assembly GCF_051911475.1. Classification (NCBI taxonomy): domain Eukaryota; kingdom Metazoa; phylum Chordata; class Actinopteri; order Cypriniformes; family Leuciscidae; genus Siphateles; species Siphateles boraxobius. Next base: position 6,167,583 of record NW_027508942.1, read on the forward strand.
CTATAGTTATGTATGTGTGTGTCATTAATGGATAATTTTCAGTCTCACGATTTCGCGCCAAAACTTCTGGGGTGAGTCTAAACAAGTCCTCAGAGAATCAATATATATATATATATATATATATATATATATATATATATATATATATACAATGGAGAGTGTGTTTGTTAACCTGCTTGTGAACTCCGAATTTCTGTTTATTTCATTTACTGTAAGAAATTGATGCACTAAATCAGCTTTTGGTCGTGTTTGTCCCAGTTTTGTCTGTGACAGGCCCAGCAAAGCGCAATCTTGAGTGATTATTCCAAGTACTTTTTTATTATTAATGCTTAAAACAATACACAAATAATAACAGATAACAACATAATAAAAAAAAAATGGGGGAATAAGATTATTCCAAGTACTTTTTTTTTTTTTTTTTTTTTTACTTTATTGTGCCTGCTTGTGGTTTTTTAAACTTTATATAGGCTTCAAAATGTATACATTTAGGATTAACTTGTAAAGATTATCTTGATAGACAAAACGTGTAAGGGTCATTATTCCAAGCACTCCTCGCTGCAGACTGTAGAGCGGTGACGTCACGTATCACGTCACGAATGTACGTCATATATGTGTTACCACGCATGCGCCATATCGCCGTGACAACACGTTAAAACGCATGCGCAAATTTGACATAATATTTTTAAAAAATGTTAATATATTAAAAAAAAATTTAAGTAATAATGAAAGCAGCAAAAAGGAGTACAGCGCAAATCCATAGTTTTAACTATGCCTGATCCAAGGTAAACATAAGGAATATAATATTGTGTAATATCTGTGTAGTATTTTATTTAGCCTAAAATTTATTTTGACATTCTGTTGCACTTCACTGTGTAAATTACAAAATTGCTGTAAACATTATTGGCACCTTATATATCCATCCATCTCCATCCGCTTATCCGGGGTCGGGTCGCGGGGGCAGCAGCTCTAACCAGCCACATTAACCAGCTCTGACTGGGGGATCCCGAGGCGTTCCCAGGCCAGTGTGGCGATATAATCTCTCCAACTAGTCCTGGGTCTTGCCCGAGGTCACCTCCCAGCTGGGAACACCTCCCTAGTGAGGCGTCTAGGAGGCATCCTTACCAGATGCCCAAACCACCTCAACTGGCTCCTTTCGAAGCAAAGGAGCAGCGGCTCTACTTTGAGGTCCTCGCGGATGGCTGAGCTTCTCACCCTATCTCTAAGGGAGACACCAGCCACGCGCCTGAGGAAACCCATTTCGGCCACTTGTACTCGCAATCTCATTCTTTCGGTCATGACCCAGCCTTCATGACCATAGGTGAGGGGAGGAACGAAAATTGACCGGTAGACCCTTTCGTCTCAACGGTGCAATACCACCCCCGCTGCTCTGATTCTCGGGCCAATCTCCTGCTCCAGTCTCCCCTCACTCGTGAACAAGACCCCGAGGTAGTAGAACTCCTTCACTTGGGGGTAAGGACTCATTCCCTACCTGGAGTTGGCACTCCACCGGTTTCCTGCTGAGAACCATGGCCTCAGATTTAGAGGTGCTAATCCTCATCCCAACCGCTTCACACTCTGCTGCGAACCGATCCGGTGAGAGCTGAAGGCCACGGACCGATGATACCATCAGGACTACATCATCCGCAAAAAGCAGTGACGAGAAACCCTAAGCCCACCAGGATTGACATCCTGTCCATGAATATCACAAACAGGATTGGTGACAAAGCGCAGCCCTGGCGAAGGCCAACCCTCACCTGGAAAGAGTCCGACTTACTGCCGAGTACTCGGACACAGCTCTCGCTTTGGATGTACAGGGATTGGATAACCCTGAGACGGGATCCCCACCCCATACTCCCGCAGCACCTCCCACAGTCTCTCCCGGGGGACCTGGTCATACGCCTTCTCCAGATCTACAAAACATATGTAGACTGGATGGGCATACTCCCAAGCCCACTCCAGGATCCTTGTGAGAGTAAAGAGCTGGTCCGTTGTTCCACGGGCCAGGACAAAAAACCGCATTGTTCCTCTTCAATCCGAGGTTCGACTATCGGCCGAACACCTTGGAGTAGACTCTACCAGGGAGGCTGAGAAGTGTGATACCCTTGTAATTGGCAATCACTCTCTGGTCCCCTTTATTCTTATTTTAATCATTCCTCTTTAATAGTTAATAATTGTTAATTTAGGCTATTATAAAACATGTATTCCAATAAAGTAGTTTGAAGTTAAACCAACTACTTACAGTACATTGTCAATCTCTGTATCCAATATTATGCATGCCAACTAAAAAAAACAAACTCATAACAGTGATAACCTTTATTTCAAAACAAAGATGATAATTGTGTAACAGAAATATGTACACATACAGATAATCACATACATATCTGCACATCAACAGACAAACACACACACGCAACTCAGCTTGAAATTCCCCTCCATCATTGAAAAAACAATATTGAATCATTTTGAAGAAAGGCATTAACATAGTACAGAGTCATACAAGAAATTTCTGTTTAAAATATTTTAAACATATTATAGGAAGATGTTAGACAAAGATATGTTTGAGTGTAATTGGCTTTGTCTGTAAAGTACCCAAGAAAATTACTTTGTTTATGAACAACATAAACTAGTTTATGGTTCTTTAGGTTGGCTTGAGAAAGCCTGAAGTTGGAAATAGCTTTAAAAGCTTGAAGTTCAGTTTGAAGTTCAAAGTAGTTTTCAAGCTAAAAGTTTGAAAACTAAAAGTCTATCAGACACAGACAGATATGGATAGATGGATAGATAGGAAGAACAGATATGGATAGATTGCACCGTTACTACACTGTAAAACACCCTTGGTTTGTTGACCCAGGTCTCACAGAATGGACAGTGATATTTATCACAACATGAGCTGCATTGATTTATTTAAACGCTTTCTAAGGACACTAACATGCATCTAGAAATGAACATCAAAAATCCAAGTTAAGGTTTGCTTTATGCTATATCTGACATTTACAGGGTTTCTGCCAGTCACATGAAAGATTTCCTTTAACTCCTTTTTACGAGTAAAGAAAATTTCTTGAATAAATTGAAGGGAACTCAATACATTAATATGCTCTCTAAATGATGAAAAAAAACTAAGGAGAATCACAATGAGTTTTATTTTAGCAAAATACAATGTTCAGCTCCAATACTTTTAAATTAATTTTACCACAAATGTATTTATCATAACTTACAGTACATACACTACATTCAGGAATGTAACTTTTACACTTTGATCTGATACTGAGGAATAACATTTCTTTTGCGATGCATGCAACAATCAACTACATGACTTCATTAAATTAAGTCTTTCTGCTCTATTTGAAGACATCTTTCAAGCCTTAATCTGTTTAAAGGCGAATTAAGACTTTTACATATAATTTTAAGACTCGCTGAAACCCTGTCTTTTTGAATGCCAACATATATCATAAAACATGTCATAATTTTTTTTAAAATCTAAAACGTTTATGACGTGCTCTATGGCATGTCTTACAATTAAAAGCTGTTAACACAAAAAGCACAATTTTTAAAACCGCGTAAATAATGCTTATTGACTTCGAATCCATCGGCGGAAGTGGTTGAAGTGAACCGCGCGTGCGCCCATGCGTATTTTAAACGGACGATACTTCATACTTTGCGCATGCGTGGTAACACCTACGTGACGTCACTGACATCAATATATATTTATATCTGCAGAGTTTTTAAAATCTAATTTAAGACATTAAAAGACCTGATATATAAATTAAATATCATGTTAGCAGGTAAAATTACTGTAAAAACGACCATTTAAACAACTTTACAATTTAAATAATACATGTTTTCATACGTTTTATAATATGATTAACCTCACATTTAAACCTCAGTCTTTAAAAGTTTTTTTTAGAAAATGGACAGGACAAAATGATATATTATTATATTTATATTAATTTAAAGTATAATGGACCTCGTGAAATTGACAATTCAACACGTTTCCCCTTCAGATTCTCATGAGTAAAAAAATAAAAAGACAGATTAAAAACATTATATAAAGTGATGCAAAGTATGTATACGTCATGGTAGTATTTGTTCCTATAACTTAGGCTAGTTTTATATTGAATGATGCATTTTCATGAAAATAATATCACAGTGCAAAACATATTGGCCTTATTTTGTAATGCAAAATTTAACTATTTTAAATATAAATAAAAAACATAAAAACCTCTTTGGATTTTGGGTAGACATGTGACATTATCATGAGTTTTTGAGATCCATTGTACATTAAGACCCGTTCACACCAGGAATGATAACTATATTAGTGTCCACAATATTGTTCTGGGTCATGCCGAGAACATAGATACCCATTTTACCATAGTCGGCCAAACTTCCTGTTCGCCATTTTGATTTTCTTTAAAAAAACCTACTTTTTCAAGCTCTGCCTAGACCGTTTGTGTTCATTAAATATAGCATTTTATGACAAAATAAATAAAAAAATAACCGATACATGAAAATTGGGTATCGTACGACTCAGCAGCTGCACTGGATCTAATGGTCCTAACGGTTCAGAAGTTACAAGGAAAAATGCAAATTTTTCATTTCTCCTGACCACCAGGTGGCACTGTGTCGAAACTGTGCAGGTTGCCTCAGGTCATGGTTGTCAAAACACACACCAAATTGGGTCTGAATACATTAAAGTGTTGTGGAGATATAGCCTCACGTTCATTTTGGCGTGCGATTTGTTTGTGCGTTATTCAAGAACGTTTTGACAAATCAACTTAAATTCCATACATTTTTGTCAGCAAGATGATTTGGTCCAATTTTTGTGAAAATCTGAGCAATGGTCTAGGTAGGAGGAGTTTGAAAATGTAGGTTTTATGGAAAATTCAAAATTGTGGAAACATTTTTATAAAATTTGTGCCAAAATTGCTTTAATACACCATTTGTTTCAGGTTGATTGGCCAGTGACGTGTGAGGAGAATCTGGACGAGTCTTCCTCTCATCTCTACAGTCACTCTGGAGAAATATATGACGATCTCAAAGCCAGAGTCCCTTTTCCGTCTGAATCCCTGCAAAAAGACCTGCAGAGGCTTTGGATTAAACTGAATCTCCAGAACTCAATCTTTTCCCGGGAATCTGGAGCTCTTGCCGTCTGTGTGGAAACGTCTGTTTAAACTTCACACAGTCTGACTCTGCACGATCATTTGGCAGTGAGTAAATGAACCGTTAGCATTTAATCCGTTTAGTTTGTCTCCATCTGTTTGTGGTGAGGATGATTGAGGCTGTTTGGCGGGTCTCAGCAGATTCAGATGAAGACAATAACACACTGATGTGAGACGAGTGATACAAGATCCTCTTGACTCCATCACAGATACAGAGATACATCCCATCAACCTCGATTAAAAAAAAACGCTTCCAAAAGTTTTTTTTTTGCAGCGATGCCATGGAAGAACTATTTTTGTTTTCCCAAAGAACCTTTCAGTGGTCATTTCTTTTTAGTGCAAAGAACTTTAAAGATTCCATAGATGTTAAATATTTTTTATGGAACCATAACTGTCGATAAAGAACTTTTCTATTTTTTCCCCTGTAGTCAATAATTTTATCACCAAAATTACATATTTAAATGTTTTTTTTCCTTGAAAAAAAATCTTCATGTCTTAAAATAGCTTGAATGTAACTCGACACCATTGCCTCATTTAGTATGCGAGGTTCGATGAATATGCAAATGAGCCCCGCCTCCACTCACTCACTCACTCACTCACTCAGAGATCCACTCGTTGACGATCACACGTTGATCTGATTGGTTACAAGGTAGTTTGTGACGTCAGAAACACCAGCGATTTCAAAACGTGTTTTTGAGACTGTCTTTGGTTCACTGCAGTTTTAAGGAGAAAATACTCAGCAATGCTGTCGACTTATGAATTTACACATGGTTTGTCTTAAAGCGTATTAAAAACACCACATAGACATAAACTAAAGCTGGATTTTCACCACAGGGGAACTTTAAACAAAATGATTGAAATGGCATAAAGCCAAGATCTACCAGCACTTCACTTCATCAGACTGATTATTAATGACACACAGAATTTATTATTTTTTTGTCACCTCTCTGAACGTCTGATATTATTGTTTCTCTGTCCATCTATGGATCCGTTACAGAGGTTTTGATCATTGTCTCAGCCGCAGACAAAGGAAAGCACAGGAGAACGTCATGGATGATTCTTCTGTTCGCTCAGGAATGATGAAGCTGAACTTTTCTGATGTTCGCATCAGATTTTATTACTATTCTTAAATGATTAATGACAATCAGTTGTTAAAGTCCCGCTGTAGTCAATAATTTTATCCCGTAAAACTCATCTTTGATCCCCAAAATGACATTTAAAAGTTTTTTCTTTGGAAACAATGTCTTAATGCCTTAAAATAGCTTGAATGTAAGTCGACACCCTTGCCTCATTTAGTATATGCGGTTCTATGAATATGTAAATTAGCCCCGCCTCCACTCACTCACAGCAGCTCAGCCCTAATGTTGTTTATATGTCTATGTGATGTTTTTAATATGCTTTAAGGCGAACCATGTGTAAATTCATAAGTCGACAGCATTGCTGAGTATTTTCTCCTTAAAACTGCAGTGAACTAGCCTAGAAATCTAGACGCACCCTAGCAGCAGCAAAAATTATTTTGCAGCCAGTGTGGTCTAGCAACTCTCCGTTTACTTTAGAGCTGGAAAAACCAGAAACTGGTCAGGCCAATCAGATCGTGTATAGAGTCGGCAGGCGGGCTTAAGATAATGACGACAGAGTTGCGATGGTTCACTGCTACTTGAAAACAAAGAATGGCGGCTGCTGCTGGCGAACAGCGGTCTTTCGATTCGGCTTTGGCTGCGACTCTGGAGGATTTGATGTTAAACTTTTCTTTGAAACAAGAACAAAGAAGCTGACTCTGACTCCGTCGCTCTGACTACGTCACCTTCTTCGTTGCTCTGGTTGGTTGTAGCGCTGTCCTATTGTGTGCAAAGGGAATTTGAAAGACAACCGTTTATCCCGCCCCTCGGATTGAGGAATGCCAATGGAGAGTTCCCAGACCTAATATCTTGATGTAGGACAGTCTCAAAAACACGCTTTGAAATCGCTGGTGTTTCTGATGTCACAAACTACCTTGTAACCAATCAGATCAACGTGTGATCGTCAACGAGTGGATCTCTGAGTGAGTGAGTGAGTGGAGGCGGGGCTCATTTGCAATGTCGAGTTACATTCAAGCTATTTAAAGGCATGAAGAAAATTTTTCAAGGAAAAAACGTTTAAATATGTAATTTTGGTGATCAAAGATGAGTTTTATGGTATACAATTATTGACTACAGAGGGACTTTAAAGCATTTTCTAGTGATGACATCAGATACTAGTCCTTGATAATGATTTAAACAAGCAGAAAGGCCAGTCGGCGCCCTCTGGAGGAGAAACTGCTCTGATCCTTGTACGAAAAATACGAATAAATAATTTTACCCAAATTCTTTTCCATTTTATTTATTAAATCATTAAAGGGTTAATTAAATGTTAATACATGTCTAATGTATGTATAATCAAGTGAAGTGGAAAAATTTTTCTTCATCTGTATTATTATCTGAAACAGTAATTATCTGACAGCTCAATGCAATGATCCTAAAAATAGGCTTCATTTTTGTCTTGGCAGAATATAATGTGTTTTTTCTTTCGATGTTGAAATGTGAGCCGGTCACGTCTCGAGGGATTTCCCCATATGTGTTCAATCTCTGTGTTGTTTTAGACTTTATCAGGTCTTAGCTCAGATTCAAAGCTTTGATAAAACTCAATCGACGTGTCCACAATTTACACTGCCAGAATCGCTCAGTCTTTCGATTTTATTTGGACTCAAACATGCTGAACTCATGTTATGTGCTGAAGGCTTTCAACCAACAAACTAACAAACAAACGCCAGATGAATTCGAGACACGTTTATCAAAGAGATACAGGACAAATAACTAGGACATTTTCATGGAATGACAAGTAATTCTGAGATTTGTTCACAGACACTGATGAAACACACTGATTATAAAGGTCCAGATGGATCCGAGCAAACCTTTTGTTTTATAAATCAATGATGTCGTTTTTAGTGTGAGGCCCGTGAGAGTCTGTTTACATTCAGAACATGTTACAAATTATACGCTAAAACCAACTTTGCGTGACTTGGCAGAAGTGCTCACCTTACTTTAACTGTGTTTAGGTCAGAGGAGGCTGTGTGTGTGTGTGAGGCAGTGAGTGTTTGTATGTGTCTCTCGTTCACCTCACAGGAATCATGTTTTGCTCAATCTTTCGAGCTTCTCTAACTGACTCCATCGATCAAGATAAAATGAGACAAGAAACAACATGTACACAAACACTGAGGACTGAGCAACACTACTTAGCAAATCTATATGACAATTAAGTATTGATTAGAGTAATTTATTGTGCTGTGTGGGTAAGAGTGTATCGTGATCGCTGTATAAATCGCTGAGTAGGGCTGCAGCTATCGATTCTTTTTGTAATCGATTAATCTAGCACTTGATCGATCGATTAATCGAGTAATCGGATAATTTTTTGTGTGTTTTTAAACAACTAAAACAAATAATGCATAACGAAAATGATGTGGCTGTAAAATGATCAAGCATTTGGCTTTTATTTCTCAAAAAACAAAAAAAAAAACTTATTCCAACTCCAACATTTGGCTCCAAAACTAGGCCTATTTATTGCAATTTTTACCCATTTAGTATAAGTGCCAACAATGTTCTATGCTCAATTACTTTGGTAGCCAATTAAAATGTCTTCCCCGGGCGTCGCGAATGACGCGAACGTCTTCCGCGCACGTTGAAAAATTTGAACTCGAGCGAATGTTTAAGCGTCTAACTAGACGCGATAGACGCGTATTTGACGCTCTATTCGCGTTCGGTGTGTTATGTTTCAGTGACGCTTGGTGAGAGCATGGAGTGGATGTTTTCAGTTCAGATTCTGAATCATTGAAGTCGTACTGTTGTGGTATGCCAGGTCTACTTCGCAGTACACACATTGCACCTTGTTCTCTTCCTTTTTAAGTATGTAATGATCCCAAACTTTAGACATTCTCTGCCGTTTATGGACATCTTTACTCTCCGCCATCGTGCCAAATACATTCAAAATGTATCACGCGCTATAGTATAGATCCGCGTATAGTGAATTAAATTTTACATGGGAATTTAACGAGGCTTCGAGGCAGAGTTTTTGCCTCGAGGAATTTTTGTAATCGAGTAACTCGAGGAATCGTTTCAGCCCTATCGCTGAGTAACGATTATTTTGCTAGATGTAACAGGAAGGAATGGAAGCTCATTTCAGCCACATAAAGAAAAAAATCATGCTTTTGTAAATAATAATTACAACCTTAAAAATTTAAAGAGATTTAAAAAAAATTACAAAAAGTTGAAATTGACAAGTCGAAATTGTCACAATAATGAGATTAAAAATCTAAATTATGACAGTCATAAATATACCAAAATCGAAATTATGACACATTAAATCATAATTTTGGCCAAAAATTAGGAATGGTATTAATAAGTCATAAATATGAGATTAAACAGTTGAAATTATGAGATAACATCGGAATTGAGTTTCTGTGATAATTTTATCTAAAAAATGTGTCTGTTTTATGTCATAATTTCAAATTAGTATGTCATAATTATTGTTTTTTTCTTATATAAAAACAGGGAATTTTACTCTGTGAAATAAACGAAAAGGTCCCTGTCGATCACGGTGGTTTGTTTGACATCATCATTATGATGATCAGTATTCAGTAACTTAATTTCTTAAGATTATTTTTTTCCCAGCCGGTGTGACAGGAAATAAGATAAACGCAGTAAAGCTGATCATCTGAGTGGATGAAGGTGAACGTCTCAGATCACGCCACTCCAAAGAAAGGTACATAGATATTTTATTGAGATTGATCTATAATCATATAAAACCTCATATTTCACTTAGTATTCTAGCAGCAAAAAATAAACTCCTGCGATCTCTGTGCAAGTTTTTTCAGCATAGCCATCCGGAATACAGTTGATTATTTTAGAGCCAGCAACACACACACACATACATACATATATATATATATATATATATATATATATATATATATATATATATATATATATATCATAAATAACACACAACAACACATGGACACAATCACATTAAAACACGAAGGGATTGTGTGGAAATGATACGTTCAGACTCACATGTCAAAGACATTTCAGCTTAATGTGTTTGACTAATGAAAGTGTCTCTATATGAAGGCTGATCAATAATTAAAAGGAAAGTCGTTTATGAATGAGTAATGGAATATTGTGAAGACAAACGTGATTTCTTAGAATGAGTCAATCGCATGTAATTGCAAATAATGCCAAAAATTAAGTAAGGGAACTGATTTTCTCATTGAAATGAATACAAGAATGGAATGTTTCTAAATGAAAAGCAAAACTCCTCCGGATGAATGTTGATCGTTCATATAAATCCATTGCAGTGTTTATTCGATGTTTTCACTCTTAATGGCTCTAATGGTCATGAAAGTGCGGTGAACAGAAACATAGACCCTCTAAAAAATATAAAAATAGTTTTATCTCAAAACACAGATGACTATTTATAGCTGTTGTTTACATGAGCCCAAAACATTTTCATATATAAACCCAGTGCTGGTGGCGTTTCACCAACGTCTTCTCGGCATAGAAAGAAAGAAAGCATTAATGTTTTATTGCACTGTAAACCCGAATAAGTTGGAAAGACTCAAATAATTTGAGGTAATCAGTTACATCAATTTTTTTAAGTTAAAATTGTTTACGTTTAAGTAAGCAAAACTTGCAGATTTTTATTTTGTACTCATACATTTTAATTGCTCTTAACTTGAAATATTGAATTGTCTATCTAACTTAATTCATACATAATTTAAATGTATCATATAATCTCAATTTATATTTTTAGTAGTGGAAACTTGGCTAGCTTTAACCAGCTAATTCAATAAATGCTACATTGCTAAATGGTAACACAATGCTATGATAGCAGATATAACACGTAAACTAGCATAATAAAACATTAAACATTACTAAATCTCCCACTTGACATTAATCTGGTCGCATTATATAACGCTTAATTTGAGCATTTTCTCTCCATTTTGAATGTCTTGGTAAAGCATCCTGGGAAATATAAATCAAAACTTAGTTTCATTTCAAGTTGAGGTTATCTAAATTAAAATAAACAAGATCATAAAACTCAACCTAACCCTCTTACTTAAAATGTGTCAGTTTTGTGAACTCAAAAGAAGAAGAAAGTTCTAAATACTCATAAAAGTTAATTTGATGGAACTAATTTGTATAATTTGAGTTGGCTCCACTCATTATTCATTATTTTGAGCGTTCGGGTTTACAGTGTGATAAAACATACTTCATACTGACAGTAATCCCGCATGCATCTTCACGCCAGCTTCTTCTCGTCTTCCCTGCACTTTCGAGGGATGAAGTGAGAAGTGATGCTTTCTCTCCTCGTCTTCTTTCCTTTCAGCGGCCGGCCGTTTTTCGACATGGCGATGAACATCTCTTTTCCGTCTTTAGTCTTTCTGACAGATGCGTATGCTGTGTAGTAGTTCTCTAAAAACACTTCTTTGAAGTTGCAGCTGTCGTTGTAGTCTTTCTGTTTCGGGAAAGGAAAGAACAGGGACGACACGACCTTAATTCGCTGTAAAAGTTGCTATATTTACTCTTAAAAGCATGAGAATGCATTAGCTGGAATCAGATTAAAAGATGTGTTTGCAGGACGAATGGGTTTTACTTTGCCCTGTAACATTCCGGTTCGGTTCATGGAAATATAATACTGGCTCTTCAGGCCTTTTATGGCCAACACGCCTCCCTCAGAAACCGTCCTGATCTCCAGAACACCTGAAACACAGACAGCGGATCAGCCTGAGCGTTTGAAGAACGGCTTCAGGTTCTTCTGGGCCAAATTTGCCTTGGAAAGACGTTGTTTAACCCTTTGCTGCTCTTTATTTAGGGGGTATTTTAAAAATGTAAACATAAAATGCACAGATTTTTTCTTTTTGGGTACAATCTACTAATCAGACACACAGCAATGATGGGGTTAATGGGAAAAAAAAATAGAAAAATTAGAAAAAAAAATCTATGGACCATATAATTTAGGGATCACTCTCGATCAAAAGTGGCCAAACACCTCAAATGTAACTTTTTTTTCTCCCAGTATAATCTATTTGGTAACACTTTACTTAAAGCCCTAATATACATTATAATATGTTATATCTTTTCATAAATAATTATATAAAATGCATTATAATATTTGCAGATTCTGAAATTGGATGTTTGTCATGTTTTATTACATTATACTTTGTAAAGCTGTGTTGAATGAATAGATTAGTATTATTATTAGTATTATTATAACTGTGGTTACAATTAGAGTCCATACAATGCATTATAATGTGCATTACATGGCATAATTACGGCATTAAAAATACTTTTTTAATAGTGTGTTAATAAGTGTTATCGTGTATTTTTGTTGAATAATATTTTTTATTTATTCCTTTGCATTTTAAGGGAATGTTAGGATACTAAGTGATATCTATGCAATAATTATGATCTTCCCCCTACAATTTTTACAATACAATAATAATGATTTAGTCCATATATATATATATATATATTATTTTTTTTCGTAATTATTTTTCAATATTTTTTTCTGTTTTTTTGTGTGTTTTTTTGCATCTTGGCTGATTTGAAGATTGTACCCTAAAAAATTTTTTTTCTTTTTTTTCTTGTTTATTTATTAGAAAAAATTCTATGGACTAAATAATTGAATTGTATTGTGAAAGGGGGGGGGGGTCATAATTATTGCATATATATTACTTACTACCCTAACATTCCCTTAAAATGCAAATTATTAAATAAAATATATTATTCAACAAAACTATATTATACTGCGAGGACAAAATTACTTTAGTGGTGTTTGGCCACTTTTGAGCGTGAGGAGTGTGTGTGTGTGTGTGTGTGTGTGTGAGCGCGTGTGTGTGTGTGTGTGTGACCCCTAAATGAAGAGCAGCAAAGGGTTAAACAACTTCCATTCAAGGCTAATTTGGCCTCAAAGTATAATTATTATTACATATTTCTATGGTTATGATTGACTATTTTTAAGGAACATTTAACCTTTTCGAATCATGTCCAGAATTTTTTTTGTGTGTTCACATAGCAAATATCATCAAATGTCATAACATTCAGATGAAGTGCAAAAATAAAACTAAATTAAAACTTTTTTTTTTGCTCTAAAGTGACTGAAAAGCACCAGAGTGGTTAATAAATGACCTAAATAACATTTAATTTAGTAGTAATTAGGCTTTATTTGAGGTGGTGGATATTTTTCCACTCAAATTATTCATTTAATTTATGATTTAAATGTGATGCGTGTCATTTTTAGGGTTTAAAATACCACCTAATATGACAGTGGAACTTTATTTGTTTTATTTTTTCTGTTTAATGACACACTTCACCTTTCGAAATCCATTTCTATAAAGGAAGCAGTTTAATTTCTTTAAGACCGTAACTGCAGATTGAACATCAGTGTGAGATGATTCGATGAACCGTGAGTTAAAACTCGACGAGCTTCAGTTGTGTTTCATAATCAGATCTTTCACAGCTGAAGGCATGTTCGTTACGCTCCAGTTTAATTCAGAAACAGACACTACTCTTGTCGTCTTAAACTCTGTGGGTGTGTGTGAGTTGTGTAAGGACACTCAACTACATGTGTGTGTGTGTGTGTGTGTGTGTGTGTGTGTCTGTAAGTGTGTGAGAGCTCTTACGGTATAATACGCTGCTGTCACGACAGAACCTCAAAACGCGTCTGCTTTTCTCTCCCTCTTTCTCTCCTTCCCTCACTCATGTCTTGCAGTGTGTGTAAGCAGTGTGTGTAAGCAGTGTGTGTGTCTTGCTGTGCGTGCAGTTGTCGGCCACATCTGGCTTTATCAATTTTTCTTCTTTTCATCGCCAGCTGATGTAATCATTCTCCCTCTGGAGCAAAGATGCATGGTGTCACGCCAACTTTTTTTCTCGTACAAAAAACAAAATAACTAATAACCAAACATGCTTCAAGCTGATGTTGTATATGTATAACATCAGCTTCAAACAAGTTTGGTGTAAACAAAATCATTAATTTTAATATCAATGGTCTTACCATAATCCCAAATTTACATTACATAACAAAAAGTTTTAGTAACACTTTGTTACATGTTACATATATTTACCATTGTAATAAATTATGCATAATTACATGCACATATAAATCTACCCTAATCCTATTGTCACGGTAGATGTATTCGCTGGTTCCTTCTAGTCTTGTGTTTATGTTGTTGTATGAGTGCACGTGTGCAAGGGGCGTGTCTGTATGTCATTACCTGATCCACTCCAGCTGTTCATCATTACAATCACCAGCTGCAGTTCATCTCACCACGCTTCTTAAACTCACCGCTGTTCTCTCACCTTTGTCAGATCGTTGTTTGATGTTCCCCTGTCTTCTGGTTCGTGTTCCTGCCTGGTGTTTCCTGTTCGTCGTCTTCCGTGTGGATTTGGATCGTCTCACCGTTTGTCTGCACGTCACCGGTATTGACCATCGAAGTCCCTGCGTCACCTATCTCCACCTGGCTCACTGCACCCTGGACTTGTGTGTTTTGTGCTAAAATAAATATTGTATCATACTCGCGATTGCTTCCTGTGTTTCTGCTTAACATGACAGAACGATCTGACCATGGTATGGAAGCAGCGAGCGCCTCGTCATCCTCACTCGAAGAGTTCATCCATCACAGCATCCGTAGAATGGACTCGCAAGAGAAGGAGATTGGAGATACGGGCCGTGCAGTTCAAGCCCTGGTGACGCAGGTGTCCGAGCTCACCCAGCAGATCCAGCGCCTACGACCTCCCACTGCGCCACCCACACCGGCCGTTCCTCCCGCATCATCAGGAAGCCCCTCCCAGTCAGAACCCCGGCTACCCACCCCAGAGGCATACTCAGGTGAACCGTCATTTTGTAGAGCCTTTTTGACTCGATGTTCTATGCACTTTGCCCTGCAACCTCACACTTTTCAGACCGAGCAAGCCAAAGTGGCGTTTGTGCTCACGCTATTGACTGGGAGAGCGGCACTCTGGGGAACGGCGGTGTGGGAAAACCAAAATCCATGCTGTGCCTCGTTCCAGACCCTCGCCGCCGAGATGAGACTGGTTTTTGACCGTGCGGTCACTGGAAGAGAGGCGGCCAGAACATTGGTCGAGCTACGGCAGGGAAGAAGATCAGTGTCCGAGTTTTCCATCGAGTTCCGGACCTTGGCGGCAGAGTGTGGATGGAACGAGGAGGCGCAGTGGGACATGTTCCTGCATGGGCTGGCTGACCACGTCCAGAAGGAGATCTACGCCCTGGATCTTCCCACTACCCTCAACGGACTCATTGATCTGGCCCTGCGGGTGGACGCTCGGCTGTCCAGAGTCGAGCGTCGAGCCACGCCCACCCGCACACTTGAGGCAGCCAACGGGCTACGATCCAGCGGCAGGGACGTGGTCAGCCCCGTCTACGATCACGAGCCCATGCAGGTGGGTCGAGCTCGGCTTTCCCGGGAGGAGAGGGAGAGGCGGAGGTCCCAGGGCCTTTGCCTGTACTGCGGAGGAGCCGGACACTACGCCTACAACTGTCCGGTAAAAGGCCCAGCCCGATAGTAAACATGAGGCTACTATCGGGTGGGATCTCCGCCAGGAAGACCTCATCCACGACAAGATCTACCTCCACCCTCCTCTCGGTAAGACTAAGATGGTCAGTCCACCAGCACGATTGTCAAGCACTGTTGGATTCGGGGGCCGAAGGTAATTTCATGGACCATAATTTTGCACGCAGATTTCAGATTCCCATCAAACCCCTCCCACAGCAGATTGCAGTTCATGCACTCAACGGACAAGAACTTCCCACCATCTCATTATCCACTGAAGAAATCACTCTCATCACCTCTGGCAATCACTCGGAAACTATTTCATTTTTTATTCTGGATTCACCCCTGGCACCCGTTGTTCTAGGACACCCATGGCTCATTCAACACAACCCCCGAGTGGACTGGATACATAGATCTGTGCTGGAGTGGAGTCAGGAATGTCATAGGTCTTGTCTCGTCTCTGCTTGTTCGTCTGTACCTGTTTCTGTGTTTCAGGAGGAAGCAGGGGATTTGTCTAACGTGCCCGCGGAGTATCTGGACCTGAAGGAAGTGTTCAGTAAGTCTCGTGCTGCTTCTCTCCCTCCGCATCGTCCCTACGACTGTGCAATAGATTTACTCCCAGGTAAGTCTCCGCCTAAGGGCAAGTTATATTCGCTTTCGATTCCTGAAAGAGAGGCTATGGAGAAATATATTTCTGATTCTCTAGCAACCAAGTTCATTCGCCCTTCCTCTTCTCCAGCGGGGGCGGGGTTTTTTTTTGTGGGGAAAAAGGATGGTTCTCTGCGACCTTGCATTGATTACCGAGGGCTGAATAACATCACGGTAAAGAATACTTATCCTTTGCCGTTGATGTCTTCAGCCTTCGAGAGGTTGCAGGGAGCATCCATCTTCACCAAATTGGACTTACGTAACGCTTATCATTTGGTCCGCATCAGGGAGGGTGATGAGTGGAAGACTGCGTTTAACACCCCTAGGGGGCACTTTGAATATTTGGTCATGCCGTTTGGGCTGTCCAACTCCCCAGCAGTTTTCCAGGCACTGGTCAATGACGTGTTGCGAGATATGATCGATCAATTCATATATGTCTACCTGGATGACATATTGATTTTTTCTGCATCTCTCCAGGAGCATGTGCAGCACGTCCGACGAGTGCTTCAGAGGTTGCTAGAGAATGGGCTTTTTGTCAAGGCGGAGAAATGCGATTTTCATGCACAGTCTGTTCCTTTTTTAGGATACATCGTGTCGTCTGAGGGGATGCGGATGGACCCTGAGAAGATTAAGGCTGTGGTGGATTGGCCAAGTCCAGATTCCCGCAAGGCCCTGCAGAGGTTTCTGGGGTTCGCCAATTTCTACCGGCGATTCATTCGCAACTTCAGCCAGCTGGTCGCGCCTCTGACTGCCTTGACCTCCCCCAGAACTGCGTTCAGGTGGTCCGACACAGCCGAGACTGTGTTCAAGAAACTCAAAGGCCGCTTTGTTTCAGCCCCCATTCTAATTACCCCTGATTCATCACGTCAGTTCGTGGTGGAGGTCGACGCATCAGAGGTGGGAGTAGGGGCGGTGTTATCTCAGCGTTCACCTGTAGACGACAAGATGCATCCTTGCGCGTTTTTGTCCCATCGTTTATCTCCAGCCGAACGTAATTACGACATTGGTAATAGAGAGTTGTTGGCAGTCAAGTTGGCGTTGGAGGAGTGGCGACACTGGTTAGAAGGGTCGGGGGTACCTTTTATCGTCTGGACTGATCATAAGAACCTCGAATATATCAGAACTGCTAAAAGATTGAACTCCAGGCAGGCTCGGTGGGCACTTTTTTTCGGTCGTTTTGATTTTTCTCTCCAATATCGTCCGGGTTCTAAGAACATCAAACCCGACTCACTTTCTCGTATATTTGATTTTTCCGGTCGCCCGTCCACTCCCGAGTGTATTTTACCCGAAACCGTATTTGTTTCAACACTCACATGGGAGGTCGAAGCGAAGGTCAAAGAGGCCTTGGAAGGGGTAACGCCTCCGCCCGGGTGTCCACCGAACCGATTATTTGTGCCGGAGGGCTTACGGTCTGACGTTATCCACTGGGGTCACAGCTCCAACGTAGCTTGTCATCCAGGAATTAATCGCACTGGATTTCTAGTCAAGCAACGATTCTGGTGGCCACTTATGGCTCGTGACATTCGCGATTTTGTTTTGGCTTGCTCTGTTTGTGCCACGGGTAAGTCTTCCAATCGACCTCCAGATGGGCTACTTCAACCGCTGCCGGTGCCTTCGAGACCTTGGTCCCATATCGCTCTAGATTTTATTACCGCCCTCCCACCCTCCCAGGGTAACACAGTAGTTTTAACTGTGGTGGACCGATTCTCGAAGGCAGCACATTTCATTCCCTTACCCAAATTACCTTCAGCTAAGGAGACAGCGGCTACGGTCGTAGATCATGTCTTTCGGTTACATGGCCTCCCGATAGACGTGGTCTCCGACCGGGGACCCCAGTTCGTGTCCAAATTTTGGCGAGAATTTTGTAGATTACTGGGGGCGACGGTTAGTCTGTCATCTGGGTTTCATCCCCAGAGCAATGGTCAAACAGAGAGAGCCAACCAAGATTTGGAGAGAATGTTGCGATGTTTGGTTTCCAGAAATCCTTCGTCTTGGAGTCAACAACTGTCTATGGTGGAGTACGCACACAACACGTTGCCAGTGTCAGCGACGGGCCTATCTCCGTTTGAGTGTAGTGTAGGTTACCAGCCACCAATTTTTCCCAGTCTGGAATCCGAGGTTGCGGTTCCCTCCGCTCACGCCTTTGTCCAGAGGTGTCACCGCACCTGGACTAGAGCCCGGGAGACTCTACTCCAGGTGGGGGCGCGCACCAAGGCCAAGGCCGATCGCCACCGGTCAAAGCCTCCCGTATACGTCGTTGGTCAAAAAGTGTGGCTCTCAACTAAGAACATTCCTCTTCGCACCGTTTCTAATAAACTTGCTCCCAAATTTATTGGCCCGTTTCCTGTCACCAAGATTATTAGTCCGGTGGCAGTCCGCCTCAAACTACCTCCTGCGTACAGGAGGGTTCATTCCGTGTTCCATGTATCTAAAATCAAGCCCGTTTTTCATTCTCACATTAATCCGCCTGTCCCGGTTCCTCCCCCACCGCGGCTCGTAGATGGGGAGACCACATATTCGGTCAACCGTATTCTGGACTCTAGGCGGAGGGGACGCGGATTTCAGTACTTGGTGGACTGGGAAGGTTACGGTCCGGAGGAGAGAAGTTGGGTTCCTGCTAGGGACATCCTGGATCACTCCCTTATCGATGATTACAATCGGCAGGTAAGGGAGTCTGAGAACGCCAGGAGGCGTTCTTAGGAGGAGGGGTACTGTCACGGTAGATGTATTCGCTGGTTCCTTCTAGTCTTGTGTTTATGTTGTTGTATGAGTGCACGTGTGCAAGGGGCGTGTCTGTATGTCATTACCTGATCCACTCCAGCTGTTCATCATTACAATCACCAGCTGCAGTTCATCTCACCACGCTTCTTAAACTCACCGCTGTTCTCTCACCTTTGTCAGATCGTTGTTTGATGTTCCCCTGTCTTCTGGTTCGTGTTCCTGCCTGGTGTTTCCTGTTCGTCGTCTTCCGTGTGGATTTGGATCGTCTCACCGTTTGTCTGCACGTCACCGGTATTGACCATCGAAGTCCCTGCGTCACCTATCTCCACCTGGCTCACTGCACCCTGGACTTGTGTGTTTTGTGCTAAAATAAATATTGTATTATACTCGCGATTGCTTCCTGTGTTTCTGCTTAACATGACACCTATAGTAAGTACATTATTATTACTTAGTACTTAAATATATAGTTACACTGTAACAATGACACCTTAAAATAAAGGGTAACCAAATAAAGTGTAACCCCAACACTTTACTTAAAGCCCTAATGTATAATACATTATTTATAACGTACATTATAATACGTTATATCTTTTCATAAATAATTATAACCAAAGTTAAAATGCATTATAATATTTGCAGATTCTGAAATTGGTTGTTTGTCATGTTTTAATGCATTATACTGTGTAAAGCTGCGTTCAATTAATAGATTAGTATTATTACAACTGTGATTACAATAAGAGTCCATGCAATGCATTATAATGTGCATTACAAGGCATAATTACGGCATTAAAAATACTTTTATAATACAGAAGGACTTAAGTAAAGTGTTATCGTATGCTTTTGTTGCATAATATTTGTTATTTATTATTTTGCATTTTGAGGGAATGTTAGGGTACTAAGTAATATTTATGCAATAATTATGATCTACCCCCCCCCCCCCCACCCCACACACACACACACACACACACACACACACACACACACAATTTTTACAATACAATTATTTAGTCCATTTTCTTTATTTTCATAATTATTTTTCAATTAACATTACTGTTTGTTTCTTTTTTGCATCTTGGCTGATTGGTACTAAGTAATATCTATGCAATAATTATGATCTATTACCCCCACCCCACACACACACACACACACATACACACATACATAAAGTGTAACCCAATTTTTTTATTTTTTTGACACTCTTGGAATGTTTTCAGTGAGTTGTTGTTCTTCCCGTCTGAGCGCTGTAAGTCCTGTAACGAAGGGAAACGAGCTATAAATACGCGCACCTGTTTCTCTTTACGCCTGTCACTCGCTCGTTACTGAGAAGAATCCACTGCAATCTGAGCCGCACGTTTCCTTCAGATTCAGTGCGAAACAATATCACAATATGGATTTTTTTAATATCCATATTTGAATGCACATAGTGTCACAGTGTGGGTTTTGTGTCTTGTTCCTTGTTCTTGTCTGTCATGTGATTCCCTGTGTGTCATGTGATCCTGCCATGTGTCTTGTCAATTGTTAATTGTCTGATCATTGTTCACAGGTGTTCCTTGTCTTGTAATTTGTTAGTGTATTTAAGCCCTCATGTTTTCCTGTCGTGGATTGAATGTTACGTGTGAATGTTTCTTGTCCAGGTTGCCTGTTGTTGTTCTTGTTCTAGTTTCTGTTTCATACCTTGTCATGCCTTTGTTTTGTTTTGTGTTTTATATTAAAGTTGCGTTTGGGTTCTCACCAGCTTGCTTCCAGTGAATTCAACCGTTACACATAGCAATTAATGTGCTATTGTTTCTGAATTAATTTAATTAAAGTTCGCTTCTTTAAATCTACTTGAAATGTCTCAATGTCGCTCTATATCTACTTAAAAAATGTTCACTGTTGCTCTATATCTACTTTAAATTTCTCAATGCCACTCTATCTCTACTTTAAATGTCTCAATGTCACTCTATCTCTACTTAAAAAATGTTCACTGTTGCTCTATATCTACTTTAAATTTCTCAATGCCACTCTATCTCTACTTTAAATGTCTCAATGTCACTCTATCTCTACTTTAAATGTCTCAATGTCGCTCTATATCTACTTAAAAATTTTCACTGTTTCTCTACATCTGCTTTAAATGTCTCAATGTCACTCTATATCTACTTAAAAATGTTCACTGTTTCTCTACATCTGCTTTAAATGTCTCAATGTCACTCTATATCTACTTAAAAATGTTCACTGTTTCTCTATATCTACTTTAAATGTCTCAATGTCACTCTATATCTACTTTAAATGTCTCAATGTCACTCTAAATCTACTTTAAATGTCTCGATGTTGCTCTATATCTACTTTAAATCTCTCAATGTCACTCTATATCTACTTTAAATGTCTCAATGTCGCTCTATATCTACTTTAAATGTCTCAATGTCGCTCTATATCTACTTTAAATGTCTCGATGTCGCTCTATCTCTACTTTAAATGTCTCAATGTCACTCTATATCTACTTTAAATGTCTCAATGTCACTCTAAATCTACTTTAAATGTCTCGATGTCGCTCTATATCTACTTTAAATGTCTCAATGTCACTCTAAATCTACTTTAAATGTCTCGATGTCGCTCTATATCTACTTTAAATCTCTCAATGTCACTCTATATCTACTTTAAATGTCTCAATGTCACTCTATATCTACTTTAAATGTCTCAATGTCACTCTATATCTACTTTAAATGTCTCAATGTCACTCTATATCTACTTTAAATGTCTCGATGTCGCTCTATATCTACTTAAAAATGTTCACTGTTGCTCTATATCTACTTTAAATGTCTCAATGTCACTCTATATCTACTTTAAATGTCTCAATGTCGCTCTATCTCTACTTTAAATGTCTCAATGTCGCTCTATATCTACTTTAAATGTCTCAATGTCACTCTATATCTACTTTAAATGTCTCGATGTCGCTCTATCTCTACTTTAAATGTCTCAATGTCGCTCTATATCTTTAAATGTCTCAATGTTGCTCTATATCTACTTTAAATGTCTCAATGTCACTCTAAATCTACTTTAAATGTCTCGATGTCGCTCTATCTCTACTTTAAATGTCTCAATGTCGCTCTATCTCTACTTTAAATGTCTCAATGTCGCTCTATATCTTCTTTAAATGTCTCAATGTTGCTCTATATCTACTTTAAATGTCTCAATGTCACTCTATATCTACTTTAAATGTCTCAATGTCGCTCTAAATCTACTTTAAATGTCTTGATGTCGCTCTATCTCTACTTTAAATGTCTCAATGTCGCTCTATCTCTACTTTAAATGTCTCAATGTCACTCTATATCTACTTTAAATGTCTCAATGTCACTCTATATCTACTTTAAATGTCTCAATGTCACTCTATATCTGCTTTAAATGTCTCAATGTCACTCTATATCTACTTAAACAATGTTCACTGTTGCACTATATCCACTTTAAATGTCTCAATGTCACTCTAAATCTACTTTAAATGTCTCAATGTCGCTCTATATCTACTTTAAATGTCTCAATGTCACTCTATATCTACTTTAAATGTCTCGATGTCGCTCTATCTCTACTTTAAAATTCTCAATGTCGCTCTATATCTACTTTAAATGTCTCAATGTCGCTCTATCTCTACTTTAAATGTCTCAATGTCACTCTAAATCTACTTTAAATGTCTCGATGTCGCTCTATCTCTACTTTAAATGTCTCAATGTCACTCTATATATGCTTTAAATGTCTCAATGTCGCTCTATCTCTACTTTAAATGTCTCAATGTCACTCTATATCTACTTTAAATGTCTCAATGTCACTCTAAATCTACTTTAAATGTCTCAATGTCACTCTATATCTACTTTAAATCTCTCAATGTCACTCTATATCTGCTTTAAATGTCTCAATGTCGCTCTAAATCTACTTTAAATGTCTCGATGTCGCTCTATTTCTACTTTAAATGTCTCAATGTCGCTCTATATCTACTTTAAATGTCTCAATGTCACTCTAAATCTACTTTAAATGTCTCGATGTCGCTCTATTTCTACTTTAAATGTCTCATTGTCGCTCTATATCTACTTTAAATGTCTCAATGTCGCTCTATATCTACTTTAAATGTCTCAATGTCACTCTATATCTGCTTTAAATGTCTCAATGTCGCTCTATCTCTACTTTAAATATCTCAATGTCGCTCTATCTCTACTTTAAATGTCTTAATGTCACTCTATATCTACTTTAAATGTCTCAATGTCACTCTATATCTACTTTAAATGTCTCAATGTCACTCTATATCTACTTTAAATGTCTCAATGTCACTCTATATCTACTTTAAATGTCTCAATGTCGCTCTATATCTGATTTAAATGTCTCAATGTCACTCTATCTCTACTTTAAATGTCTCAATGTCACTCTATATCTACTTTAAATCTCTCAATGTCACTCTATATCTACTTTAAATCTCTCAATGTCGCTCTATATCTACTTTAAATGTCTCAATGTCACTATATATCTACTTTAAATCTCTCAATGTTGCTCTGTATCTTCTTTAAATGTCTCAATGTCGCT
Organism: Siphateles boraxobius; assembly: GCF_051911475.1. Taxonomy (NCBI): domain Eukaryota; kingdom Metazoa; phylum Chordata; class Actinopteri; order Cypriniformes; family Leuciscidae; genus Siphateles; species Siphateles boraxobius. The sequence continues at coordinate 6,191,232 of NW_027508942.1, forward strand.
CTATATCTCCTTTAAATGTCTCAATGTCGCTCTATCTCTACTTTAAATGTCTCAATGATGCTCTATATCTACTTTAAATGTCTCGGTGTCGCTCTATATCTACTTTAAATCTCTCAATGTCACTCTATATCTACTTTAAATGTCTCAATGTCGCTCTATATCTGATTTAAATGTCTCAATGTCACTCTATCTCTACTTTAAATGTCTCAATGTCACTCTATATCTACTTTAAATCTCTCAATGTCACTCTATCTCTACTTTAAATGTATCAATGTCGCTCTATCTCTACTTTAAATGTCTCAATGTCGCTCTATATCTCATTTAAATGTCTCAATGTTGCTCTGTATCTTCTTTAAATGTCTCAATGTCGCTCTATATCTCCTTTAAATGTCTCAATGTCGCTCTATCTCTACTTTAAATGTCTCAATGTAGCTCTATATCTACTTTAAATGTCTCAATGTCACTCTATATCCTTAAATGTCTCAATGTCGCTCTATCTCTACTTTAAATGTCTCAATGATGCTCTATATCTACTTTAAATGTCTCGGTGTCGCTCTATATCTACTTTAAATCTCTCAATGTCACTCTATATCTACTTTAAATGTCTCAATGTTGCTCTATATTTACTTTAAATGTCTCAATGTCGCTCTATCTCTACTTTAAATGTCTCAATGTCGCTCTATATCTACTTTGTCTTAATGTTGCTCTATCTCTACTTTAAATGTCTCAATGTCGCTCTATCTCTACTTTAAATGTCTCAATGTCGCTCTGTCTCTACTTTAAATGTCTCAATGTCACTCTATATCTACTTTAAATCTCTCAATGTCGCTCTATATCTACTTTAAATCTCTCAATGTCGCTCTATATCTACTTTAAATGTCTTAATGTTGCTCTATCTCTACTTTAAATGTCTCAATGTCGCTCTATCTCTACTTTAAATGTCTCAATGTCGCTCTGTCTCTACTTTAAATGTCTCAATGTCACTCTATATCTACTTTTAATCTCTCAATGTCGCTCTATATCTACTTTAAATCTCTCAATGTCGCTCTATATCTACTTTAAATGTCTTAATGTCACTCTATCTCTACTTTAAATGTCTCGATGTCGCTCTATCTCTACTTTAAAATTCTCAATGTCGCTCTATATCTACTTTAAATGTCTCGATGTCGCTCTATCTCTACTTTAAATGTCTTAATGTTGCTCTATCTCTACTTTAAATGTCTCAATGTCGCTCTATCTCTACTTTAAATGTCTCAATGTCGCTCGATCTCTACTTTAAATGTCTCAATGTCGCTCTATATCTACTTTAAATCTCTCAATGTCGCTCTATATCTACTTTAAATGTCTTAATGTCACTCTATCTCTACTTTAAATGTCTCGATGTCGCTCTATCTCTACTTTAAATATCTCAATGTCGCTCTATATCTACTTTAAATGTCTTAATGTCGCTCTATCTCTACTTTAAATGTCTCAATGTCACTCTATATCTACTTTAAATGTCTCAATGTCACTCTATATCTACTTTAAATCTCTCAATGTCGCTCTATATCTACTTTAAATCTCTCAATGTCGCTCTATATCTACTTTAAATGTCTTAATGTCACTCTATCTCTACTTTAAATGTCTCGGTGTCGCTCTATATCTACTTTAAATGTCTCAATGTCGCTCTATCTCTACTTTAAATGTCTTAATGTCACTCTATCTCTACTTTAAATGTCTCGATGTCGCTCTATATCTACTTTAAATATCTCAATGTCGCTCTATATCTACTTTAAATGTCTTAATGTCGCTCTATCTCTACTTTAAATGTCTCAATGTCGCTCTATATCTACTTTAAATGTCTTAATGTCACTCTATCTCTACTTTAAATGTCTCGATGTCGCTCTATATCTACTTTAAATATCTCAATGTCGCTCTATATCTACTTTAAATGTCTTAATGTCGCTCTATCTCTACTTTAAATGTCTCAATGTCACTCTATATCTACTTTAAATGTCTCAATGTCACTCTATATCTACTTTAAATCTCTCAATGTCGCTCTATATCTACTTTAAATCTCTCAATGTCGCTCTATATCTACTTTAAATGTCTCAATGTCACTCTATCTCTACTTTAAATGTCTCGGTGTCGCTCTATATCTACTTTAAATGTCTCAATGTCGCTCTATCTCTACTTTAAATGTCTCAATGTCGCTCTGTCTCTACTTTAAATGTCTCAATGTCACTCTATATCTACTTTAAATCTCTCAATGTCGCTCTATATCTACTTTAAATCTCTCAATGTCGCTATATATCTACTTTAAATGTCTTAATGTCACTCTATCTCTACTTTAAATGTCTCGATGTCGCTCTATCTCTACTTTAAAATTCTCAATGTCGCTCTATATCTACTTTAAATGTCTCAATGTCGCTCTATATCTACTATAAATGTCTTAATGTTGCTCTATCTCTACTTTAAATGTCTCAATGTCGCTCTATCTCTACTTTAAATGTCTCAATGTCGCTCTATATCTACTTTAAATGTCTCAATGTCGCTCTATCTCTACTTTAAATGTCTCAATGTCGCTCTATATCTACTTTGAATCTCTCAATGTCGCTCTATATCTACTTTAAATGTCTTAATCTCACTCTATCTCTACTTTAAATGTCTCGATGTCGCTCTATCTCTACTTTAAAATTCTCAATGTCGCTCTATATCTACTTTAAATGTCTCAATGTCGCTCTATATCTACTTTAAATGTCTTAATGTCGCTCTATCTCTACTTTAAATGTCTCAATGTCACTCTATATCTACTTTAAATGTCTCAATGTCGCTCTATCTCTACTTTAAATGTCTCAATGTCACTCTATATCTACTTTAAATGTCTCAATGTCACTCTATATCTACTTTAAATCTCTCAATGTCGCTCTATATCTACTTTAAATTTCTTAATGTCACTCTATCTCTACTTTAAATGTCTCGGTGTCGCTCTATATCTACTTTAAATGTCTCAATGTCGCTCTATCTCTACTTTAAATGTCTCAATGTCGCTCTGTCTGTACTTTAAATTTTTCAATGTCGCTCTATCTCTACTTTAAATGTCTCAATGTCGCTCTATATCTACTTTAAATCTCTCAATGTCGCTCTATATCTACTTTAAATCTCTCAATGTCGCTCTATCTCTACTTTAAATGTCTCAATGTCGCTCTATATCTACTTTAAATGTCTCAATGTTGCTCTATATTTACTTTAAATGTCTCAATGTCGCTCTATATCTACTTTAAATGTCTCAATGTCACTCTATATCTCCTTTAAATGTCTCAATGTCACTCTATATCTTTAAATGTCCCAATGTCGCTCTATATCTACTTTAAATGTCTCAATGTCACTCTATATCTTTAAATGTCTCAATGTTGCTCTATCTCTGCTTTAAATGTCTCAATGTCACTCTATATCTACTTAAAACATTTTCACTGTTGCTCTATCTCTACTTTAAATGTCTCAATGTCGCTCTATATCTTTAAATGTCCCAATGTCGCTCTATATCTACTTTAAATGTCTCAATGTCACTCTATATCTACTTTAAATGTCTCAATGTCGCTCTATATCTACTTTAAATGTCTCAATGTCGCTCTATCTCTACTTTAAATGTCTCAATGTCACTCTATATCTTTAAATGTCTCAATGTCGCTCTATATCTTTAAATGTCCCAATGTCGCTCTATATCTACTTTAAATGTCTCAATGTCGCTCGATCTCTACTTTAAATGTCTCAATGTCGCTCTATATCTACTTTAAATTTCTCAATGTCACTCTATCTCTACTTTAAATGTCTCGATGTCGCTCTATCTCTACTTTAAAATTCTCAATGTCGCTCTATATCTACTTTAAATGTCTCAATGTCGCTCGATCTCTACTTTAAATGTCTCAATGTCGCTCTATATCTACTTTAAATCTCTCAATGTCGCTCTATATCTACTTTAAATGTCTTAATGTCACTCTATCTCTACTTTAAATGTCTCGATGTCGCTCTATCTCTACTTTAAAATTCTCAATGTCGCTCTATATCTACTTTAAATATCTCAATGTCGCTCTATATCTACTTTAAATGTCTCAATGTCACTATATATCTACTTTAAATCTCTCAATGTTGCTCTATATCTACTTTAAATCTCTCAATGTCGCTCTATATCTACTTTAAATCTCTCAATGTCGCTCTATATCTACTTTAAATGTCTTAATGTCACTCTATCTCTACTTTAAATGTCTCGATGTCGCTCTATCTCTACTTTAAAATTCTCAATGTCGCTCTATATCTACTTTAAATGTCTCAATGTCGCTCTATATCTACTTTAAATCACTCAATGTCGCTCTATATCTCCTTTAAATGTCTTAATGTTGCTCTATATCTACTTTAAATGTCTCAATGTCGCTCTATATCTACTTTAAATGTCTTAATGTTGCTCTATCTCTACTTTAAATGTCTCAATGTCGCTCTATCTCTACTTTAAATGTCTCAATGTCGCTCTATATCTACTTTAAATGTCTCAATGTCGCTCTATATCTACTTTAAATCACTCAATGTCGCTCTATCTCTACTTTAAATCTCTCAGTGTTGCTCTATATCTACCTTAAATGTCTCAATGTCACTCTATATCTACTTTAAATGTCTCAATGTCGCTCTGTATCTTCTTTAAATGTCTCAATGTCGCTCTATATCTACTTTAAATGTCTCAATGTCACTCTATATCTCCTTTAAATGTCTCAATGTCGCTCTGTATCTTCTTTAAATGTCTCAATGTCGCTCTATATCTACTTTAAATGTCTTAATGTCACTCTATCTCTACTTTAAATGTCTCAATGTCGCTCTGTATCTTCTTTAAATGTCTCAATGTCGCTCTATATCTACTTTAAATGTCTTAATGTCACTCTATATCTCCTTTAAATGTCTCAATGTCGCTCTGTATCTTCTTTAAATGTCTCAATGTCGCTCTATATCTACTTTAAATGTCTTAATGTCACTCTATCTCTACTTTAAATTTCTCAATGTCGCTCTGTATCTTCTTTAAATGTCTCAATGTCGCTCTATATCTACTTTAAATGTCTCAATGTCGCTCTATCTCTACTTTAAATGTCTCAATGTCGCTCTGTCTGTACTTTAAATTTCTCAATGTCGCTCTATCTCTACTTTAAATGTCTCAATGTCGCTCTATATCTACTTTAAATCTCTCAATGTCGCTCTATATCTACTTTAAATCTCTCAATGTCGCTCTATCTCTACTTTAAATGTCTCAATGTCGCTCTATATCTACTTTAAATGTCTCAATGTTGATCTATATTTACTTTAAATGTCTCAATGTCGCTCTATATTTACTTTAAATGTCTCAATGTCACTCTATATCTTTAAATGTCTCAATGTTGCTCTATCTCTACTTTAAATGTCTCAATGTCGCTCTATATCTTTAAATGTCCCAATGTTGCTCTATATCTACTTTAAATGTCTCAATGTCACTCTATATCTTTAAATGTCTCAATGTTGCTCTATCTCTGCTTTAAATGTCTCAATGTCACTCTATATCTACTTAAAACATTTTCACTGTTGCTCTATCTCTACTTTAAATGTCTCAATGTCGCTCTATATCTTTAAATGTCTCAATGTTGCTCTATATCTACTTTAAATGTCTCAATGTCACTCTATATCTTTAAATGTCTCAATGTTGCTCTATCTCTGCTTTAAATGTCTCAATGTCACTCTATATCTACTTAAAACATTTTCACTGTTGCTCTATCTCTACTTTAAATGTCTCAATGTCGCTCTATATCTTTAAATGTCTCAATGTTGCTCTATATCTACTTTAAATGTCTCAATGTTGCTCTATATTTACTTTAAATGTCTCAATGTCACTCTATATCTTTAAATGTCCCAATGTCGCTCTATATCTACTTTAAATGTCTCAATGTCACTCTATATCTTTAAATGTCTCAATGTTGCTCTATCTCTGCTTTAAATGTCTCAATGTCACTCTATATCTACTTAAAACATTTTCACTGTTGCTCTATCTCTACTTTAAATGTCTCAATGTCGCTCTATATCTTTAAATGTCCCAATGTCGCTCTATATCTACTTTAAATGTCTCAATGTCACTCTATATCTACTTTAAATGTCTCAATGTCGCTCTATATCTACTTTAAATGTCTCAATGTCGCTCTATCTCTACTTTAAATGTCTCAATGTCACTCTATATCTTTAAATGTCTCAATGTCGCTCTATATCTTTAAATGTCCCAATGTCGCTCTATATCTACTTAAAAATTTCTCACAGTTGCTCTATATCTACTTTAATTGTCTCAATGTCGCTCTATATCTACTTTAAATTTCTCAATGTCACTCTATCTCTACTTTAAATGTCTCAATGTCACTCTATATCTACTTTAAATCTCTCAATGTTGCTCTATATCTACTTTAAATCTCTAAATGTCGATCTATATCTACTTTAAATGTCTCAATGTCGCTCTATCTCTACTTTAAATGTCTCAATGTCACTCTATATCTACTTTAAATTTCTCAATGTTGCTCTATATCTACTTTAAATCTCTCAATGTCACTCTATATCTACTTTAAATCTCTCAATGTTGCTCTATATCTACTTTAAATCTCTAAATGTCGATCTATATCTACTTTAAATGTCTCAATGTCGCTCTATCTCTACTTTAAATGTCTCAATGTCGCTGTATATCTACTTTAAATGTCTCAATGTCGCTCTATATCTACTTTAAATGTCTCAATGTCACTCTATATCTACTTTAAATGTCTCAATGTCGCTGTATATCTACTTTAAATGTCTCAATGTCGCTCTATATCTACTTTAAATGTCTCAATGTCACTCTATATCTACTTTAAATGTCTCAATGTCGCTCTATATCTACTTTAAATGTCTCAGTGTCGCTCTATATCTCCTTTAAATGTCTCAATGTCGCTCTATATCTACTTTAAATGTCTCAGTGTCGCTCTATATCTCCTTTAAATGTCTCAATGTTGCTCTGTATCTTCTTTAAATGTCTCAATGTTGCTCTGTATCTGCTTTAAATGTCTCAATGTTGCTCTGTATCTTCTTTAAATGTCTCAATGTCGCTCTATATCTACTTTAAATGTCTCAATGTCACTCTATATCTTTAAATGTTTCAATGTCACTCTATCTCTACTTTAAATGTCTCAATGTCGTACTATATCTCCTTTAAATGTCTCAATGTTGCTCTGTATCTTTTTTAAATGTCTGAATGTCGCTCTATATCTACTTTAAATGTCTCAATGTCGCTCTATCTCTACTTTAAATGTCTCAATGTCGCTCTATCTCTACTTTAAATGTCTCAATGTCGCTCTATATCTACTTAAAAATTTCTCCCTGTTTCTCTATATCTACTTTAAATGTCTCAATGTCGCTCTATATCTACTTTAAATTTCTCAATGTTGCTCTATATCTACTTTAAATCTCTCAATGTCACTCTATCTCTACTTTAAATGTCTCAATGTTGCTCTATCTCTACATTAAATCTCTCAATGTCGCTCTATCTCTACTTTAAATCTCTCAATGTCACTCTATATCTACTTTAAATCTCTCAATGTCGCTCTATCTCTACTTTAAATCTCTCAATGTCGCTCTATCTCTACTTTAAATCTCTCAGTGTCACTCTATATCTACTTAAAATCTCTCAATGTCGCTCTATCTCTACTTTAAATGTCTCAATGTCGCTCTATCTCTACTTTAAATGTCTCAATGTCGCTCTATCTCTACATTAAATCTCTCAATGTCGCTCTATCTCTACTTTAAATCTCTCAATATCGCTCTATCTCTACTTTAAATGTCTCAATGTCGCTCTATATCTACTTTAAATGTCTCAATGTCGCTCTATATCTACTTTAAATCACTCAATGTCGCTCTATCTCTACTTTAAATCTCTCAGTGTTGCTCTATATCTACCTTAAATGTCTCAATGTCACTCTATATCTACTTTAAATGTCTCAATGTCGCTCTGTATCTTCTTTAAATGTCTCAATGTCACTCTATATCTACTTTAAATGTCTCAATGTCACTCTATATCTCCTTTAAATGTCTCAATGTCGCTCTGTATCTTCTTTAAATGTCTCAATGTCACTCTATATATCCTTTAAATGTCTCAATGTTGCTCTGTATCTTCTTTAAATGTCTCAATGTCACTCTATATCTCCTTTAAATGTCTCAATGTTGCTCTGTATCTTCTTTAAATGTCTCAATGTCACTCTATATCTTCTTTAAATGTCTCAATGTCACTCTATATCTCCTTTAAATGTCTCAATGTTGCTCTGTATCTTCTTTAAATGTCTCAATGTCACTCTATATCTCCTTTAAATGTCTCAATGTCACTCTATACCTCCTTTAAATGTCTCAATGTTGCTCTGTATCTTCTTTAAATGTCTCAATGTCACTCTATATCTACTTTAAATGTCTCAATGTCGCTCTGTATCTTCTTTAAATGTCTCAATGTTGCTCTGTATCTTCTTTAAATGTCTCAATGTCGCTCTGTATCTTCTTTAAATGTCTCAATGTCACTCTATATATCCTTTAAATGTCTCAATGTTGCTCTGTATCTTCTTTAAATGTCTCAATGTCACTCTATATCTACTTTAAATGTCTCAATGTCACTCTATATCTCCTTTAAATGTCTCAATGTTTCTCTGTATCTTCTTTAAATGTCTCAATGTCACTCTATATCTACTTTAAATGTCTCAATGTCACTCTATATCTCCTTTAAATGTCTCAATGTCACTCTATATCTCCTTTAAATGTCTCAATGTTGCTCTGTATCTTCTTGAAATGTCTCAATGTCACTCTATATCTACTTTAAATGTCTCAATGTCGCTCTGTATCTTCTTTAAATGTCTCAATGTCACTCTATATCTCCTTTAAATGTCTCAATGTTGCTCTGTATCTTCTTTAAATGTCTCAATATCACTCTATATCTACTTTAAATGTCTCAATGTCGCTCTGTATCTTCTTTAAATGTCTCAATGTCACTCTATATCTCCTTTAAATGTCTCAATGTTGCTCTGTATCTTCTTTAAATGTCTCAATGTCACTCTATATCTCCTTTAAATGTCTCAATGTCACTCTATACCTCCTTTAAATGTCTCAATGTTGCTCTGTATCTTCTTTAAATGTCTCAATGTCACTCTATATCTACTTTAAATGTCTCAATGTCGCTCTGTATCTTCTTTAAATGTCTCAATGTTGCTCTGTATCTTCTTTAAATGTCTCAATGTCGCTCTGTATCTTCTTTAAATGTCTCAATGTCACTCTATATCTCCTTTAAATGTCTCAATGTTGCTCTGTATCTTCTTTAAATGTCTCAATGTCACTCTATATCTACTTTAAATGTCTCAATGTCACTCTATATCTCCTTTAAATGTCTCAATGTTTCTCTGTATCTTCTTTAAATGTCTCAATGTCACTCTATATCTACTTTAAATGTCTCAATGTCACTCTATATCTCCTTTAAATGTCTCAATGTCGCTCTGTATCTTCTTTAAATGTCTCAATGTCACTCTATATCTCCTTTAAATGTCTCAATGTCGCTCTATATCTACTTTAAATGTCTCAATGTCGCTCTATCTCTACTTTAAATGTCTCAATGTTGCTCTATATCTACTTTAAATGTCTCAATGTCACTCTATATCCTTAAATGTCTCAATGTAGCTCTATCTCTACTTTAAATGTCTCAATGTCGCTCTATCTCTACTTTAAATGTCTCAATGTTGCTCTATATCTACTTTAAATGTCTCAATGTCACTCTATATCCTTAAATGTCTCAATGTCGCTCTATCTCTACTTTAAATGTCTCAATGTTGCTCTATATCTACTTTAAATGTCTCAATGATGCTCTATATCTACTTTAAATGTCTCAATGTAGCTCTATCTCTACTTTAAATGTCTCAATGATGCTCTATATCTACTTTAAATGTCTCAATGTCACTCTATATCCTTAAATGTCTCAATGTCGCTCTATCTCTACTTTAAATGTCTCAATGTTGCTCTATATCTACTTTAAATGTCTCAATGTCACTCTATATCCTTAAATGTCTCAATGTAGCTCTATCTCTACTTTAAATGTCTCAATGATGCTCTATATCTACTTTAAATGTCTCAATGTTGCTCTATATCTACTTTAAATGTCTCAATGTCACTCTATATCTTTAAATGTCCCAATGTCGCTCAATATCTACTTTAAATGTCTCAATGTCGCTCTATATCTACTTTAAATTTCTCAATGTCACTCTATATCTTTAAATGTCTCAATGTCGCTCTATATCTACTTAAAACATTTTCACTGTTGCTCTATATCTACTTTAAATGTCTCAATGTTGCTCTATATCTACTTTAAATGTCTCAATGTCACTCTATATCCTTAAATGTCTCAATGTCGCTCTATCTCTACTTTAAATGTCTCAATGATGCTCTATATCTACTTTAAATGTCTCAATGTTGCTCTATATCTACTTTAAATGTCTCAGTGTCACTCTATATCTTTAAATGTCTCAATGTCGCTCTATATCTACTTTAAATGTCCCAATGTCGCTCTATATCTACTTTAAATGTCTCAATGTCACTCTATGTCTTTAAATGTCTCAATGTTGCTCTATCTCTACTTTAAATGTCTCAATGTCGCTCTATATCTACTTTAAATGTCTCAATGTCACTCTATATCTTTAAATGTCTCAATGTCGCTCTATATCTGCTTTAAATGTCTCAATGTCACTCTATATCTACATAAACATTTTTTACTGTTGCTCTATATCTACTTTAAATGTCTCAATGTCGCTCTATATCTACTTTAAATGTCTCAATGTCGCTCTATCTCTACTTTAAATGTCTCGATGTCGCTCTATATCTACTTAAAAATTTCTCACTGTTGCTCTATATCTACTTTAAATGTCTCAATGTCACTCTATATCTACTTTAAATTTCTCAATGTTGCTCTATATCTACTTTAAATCTCTCAATTTCACTCTATATCTACTTTAAATCTCTCAATGTCGCTCTATATCTACTTTAAATCTCTAAATGTCGATCTATATCTACTTTAAATGTCTCAATGTCGCTCTATCTCTACTTTAAATGTCTCAATGTCGCTGTATATCTACTTTAAATCTCTAAATGTCGATCTATATCTACTTTAAATGTCTCAATGTCGCTCTATCTCTACTTTAAATGTCTCAATGTCGCTCTATATCTACTTTAAATGTCTCAATGTCGCTCTATATCTACTTTAAATGTCTCGATGTTGCTCTGTATCTTCTTTAAATGTCTCAATGTTGCTCTATATCTCCTTTAAATGTCTCGATGTTGCTCTGTATCTTCTTTAAATGTCTCAATGTTGCTCTGTATCTTCTTTAAATGTCTCAATGCTGCTCTGTATCTTCTTTAAATGTCTCAATGTCGCTCTATATCTCCTTTAAATGTCTCGATGTTGCTCTGTATCTTCTTTAAATGTCTCAATGTTGCTCTGTATCTTCTTTAAATGTCTCAATGTCGCTCTGTATCTTCTTTAAATGTCTCAATGTCGCTCTATATCTACTTTAAATGTCTCAATGTCACTCTATATCTACTTTAAATGTCTCAATGTCGCTCTATATCTCCTTTAAATGTCTCAATGTTGCTCTGTATCTTCTTTAAATGTCTCAATGTCGCTCTATATCTACTTTAAATGTCTCAATGTTGCTCTATATCTACTTTAAATCTCTCAATGTCACTCTATCTCTACTTTAAATGTCTCAATGTTGCTCTATATTTACTTTAAATGTCTCAATATCGCTCTGTCTACTTTAAATCTCTCAATGTCGCTCTATATCTACTTTAAATCTCTCAATGTCGCTCTATATCTACTTTAAATCTCTCAATGTCGCTCTATATCTACTTTAAATCTCTCAATGTCGCTCTATATCTACTTTAAATGTCTTAATGTCGCTCTATCTCTACTTTAAATCTCTCAATGTCACTCTATATCTACTTTAAATCTCTCAATGTTGCTCTATATCTACTTTAAATCTCTCAATGTCGCTCTATATCTACTTTAAATCTCTCAATGTCGCTCTATATCTACTTTAAATGTCTTAATGTCGCTCTATCTCTACTTTAAATCTCTCAATGTCACTCTATATCTACTTTAAATCTCTCAATGTTGCTCTATATCTACTTTAAATCTCTCAATGTCGCTCTATATCTACTTTAAATGTCTTAATGTTGCTCTATCTCTACTTTAAATGTCTGGGTTAGGGTTAGGGTTAGATTAGGGTTAGGGTCAGGTTAGGGTTAGGGTTAGATTAGGGTTAGGGTCGCTCTATATCTACTTTAAATGTCTTAATGTTGCTCTATCTCTACTTTAAATGTTTCAATGTCGCTCTATATCTACTTTAAATGTCTTAATGTCGCTCTATATCTACTTTAAATGTCTCAATGTCGCTCTATCTCTACTTTAAATGTCTCAATGTCGCTCTATCTCTACTTTAAATGTCTCAATGTCGCTCTATATCTACTTTAAATGTCTCGGTGTCGCTCTATATCTACTTTAAATGTCTCAATGTCGCTCTATATCTACTTTAAATCTCTCAATGTCGCTCTATCTCTACTTTAAATGTCTCAATGTCGCTCTATCTCTACTTTAAATGTCTCGGTGTCGCTCTATATCTACTTTAAATTTCTCAATGTCGCTCTATCTCTACTTTAAATGTCTCAATGTCGCTCTATATCTACTTTAAATGTCTCAATGTCGCTCTATATCTACTTTAAATCTCTCAATGTTGCTCTATCTCTACTTTAAATGTCTCAATGTCGCTCTATCTCTACTTTAAATGTGTCGGTGTCGCTCTATATCTACTTTAAATGTCTCAATGTCACTCTATCTCTACTTTAAATGTCTCAATGTCGCTCTATATCTACTTTAAATGTCTCAATGTCGCTCTATCTCTACTTTAAATCTCTCAATGTCACTATCTCTACTTTAAATGTCTCAATATCGCTCTATCTCTACTTTAAATGTCTCAATGTCACTCTATATCTACTTTAAATCTCTCAATGTCGCTCTATCTCTACTTTAAATCTCTCAATGTCGCTCTATCTCTACTTTAAATCTCTCAATGTCACTATCTCTACTTTAAATGTCTCAATATCGCTCTATCTCTACTTTAAATGTCTCAATGTCACTCTATATCTACTTTAAATCTCTCAATGTCGCTCTATCTCTACTTTAAATCTCTCAATGTCGCTCTATATCTACTTTAAATCTCTCAATGTCACTCTATCTCTACTTTAAATGTCTCAGTATGATAAATCCTCTGTGAAGCACCAGACACACACCAGAAACATGAAGACTGAGCGTGTGCTTTGAAACGAAGGTACGACCTCAGACACACACACATAAGAAGTGATCGATGAGCTCTTACTGTAGCAGTTGTTGGGATCCTGCGTTCCGTTGATATTCCCGTTCTCGTCGATCATCAGAAACCACTGTGTGCGACTATAGAGGCGTCGTATCCGAACGTCCCCTCCTTCCATGTAGTCGTAGTTCCTGGTGTGCCGTTCGTGTTTGGAACAGTCAGTCGCAGACGCCTGCCCAACGACCCTGTCGCCATCACACACACACACACACACACGGCTGACGACCAGCACGACGTGCAACCACAGTCCACACGGCAACTCAGGCAGTTTCCATTGCAGCGTCCATTTGCGCATTATACTGTGTTTCTCGAGGAGTTCATGATCCACATACTAAATGCAAAACTCTGGGAGATCCTTTCCCAGTAAAATCCTCAGATTTTGGCGTGAACTCTGACCTCCTGAAGCATCAGAACCTCCTCAGAGCTGGAGGAGGAAGAAGTGTGTTAGTTTCTGTGGTTAATGACAGTCAAATGATATAAATCATCAAACGGATGCTTCACACACGGTCTGGTTCCAGGTCAGATGTAAACCAGATTCTACATGTTCAGTGTCTTTAAAATTAGTGTCTCAATGTCGCTCTATCGCTACTTTAAATGTTTGAATGTTTCTCTACTGCTACTTTAAATGTCTCAGCATTGGAACTATCCCGACTTGAATCATCTCAGTATCTTCCTATCGCTTCTTCAAATGTCTCAATGTTTCTCTATCACTTCTTTAAATGTCTCAATGTTTCTCTATCACTTCTTTTAATGCCTCAATGTTTCTCTATCACTTCTTTTAATGTCTCTATATTTCTCTATCACTTCTTTAAATGTCTCAATGTTTCTCTATCACTTCTTTTAATGTCTCAATGTCTCTCTATCACTTCTTTAAATGTCTCAATGCTTCTCTATCACTTCTTTAAATGTCTCAATGTTTCTCTATCACTTCTTTTAATGTCTCAATGTCTCTCTATCACTTCTTTAAATGTCTCAATGTTTCTCTATCACTTCTTTAAATGTCTCAATGCTTCTCTATCACTTCTTTAAATGTCTCAATGTTTCTCTATCACTTCTTTAAATGTCTCAATGTTTCTCTATCACTTCTTTAAATGTCTCAATGTTTCTCTATCACTTCTTTTAATGTCTCAATGTCTCTCTATCACTTCTTTAAATGTCTCAATGTTTCTCTATCACTTCTTTAAATGTCTCAATGTTTCTCTATCACTTCTTTTAATGTCTCAATGTCTCTCTATCACTTCTTTAAATGTCTCAATGTTTCTCTATCACTTCTTTAAATGTCTCAATGCTTCTCTATCACTTCTTTTAATGTCTCAATGTCTCTCTATCACTTCTTTTAATGTCTCTATATTTCTCTATCACTTCTTTAAATGTCTCAATGTTTCTCTATCACTTCTTTTAATGTCTCAATGTCTCTCTATCACTTCTTTTAATGTCTCAATATTTCTCTATCACTTTTTTAAATGTCTCAATGTTTCTCTATCACTTCTTTAAATGTCTCAATGTTTCTCTATCACTTCTTTTAATGTCTCAATGTCTCTCTATCACTTCTTTTAATGTCTCTATATTTCTCTATCACTTCTTTAAATGTCTCAATGTTTCTCTATCACTTCTTTTAATGTCTCAATGTCTCTCTATCACTTCTTTTAATGTCTCAATATTTCTCTATCACTTCTTTAAATGTCTCAATGTTTCTCTATCACTTCTTTTAATGTCTCAATGTTTCTCTATCACTTCTTTAAATGTCTCAATGTTTCTCTATCACTTCTTTAAATGTCTCAATGTTTCTCTATCACTTATTTTAATGTCTCAATGTCTCTCTATCACTTCTTTTAATGTCTCAATATTTCTCTATCACTTCTTTTAATGCCTCAATGTCTCTCTATCACTTCTTTTAATGTCTCAATGTCTCTCTATCACTTCTTTAAATGTCTCAATGTTTCTCTATCACTTCTTTAAATGTCTCAATGCTTCTCTATCACTTCTTTAAATGTCTCAATGTTTCTCTATCACTTCTTTTAATGTCTCAATGTCTCTCTATCACTTCTTTTAATGTCTCAATGTTTCTCTATCACTTCTTTAAATGTCTCAATGTTTCTCTATCACTTCTTTTAATGTCTCCATGTCTCTCTATCACTTCTTTAAATGTCTCAATGTTTCTCTATCACTTCTTTAAATGTCTCAATGTTTCTCTATCACTTATTTTAATTTCTCAATGTCTCTCTATCACTTCTTTTAATGTCTCTATATTTCTCTATCACTTCTTTAAATGTCTCAATGTCTCTCTATCACTTCTTTTAATGTCTCAATGTTTCTCTATCACTTCTTTAAATGTCTCAATGTTTCTCTATCACTTATTTTAATTTCTCAATGTCTCTCTATCACTTCTTTTAATGTCTCTATATTTCTCTATCACTTCTTTAAATGTCTCAATGTCTCTCTATCACTTCTTTTAATGTCTCAATATTTCTCTATCACTTCTTTAAATGTCTCAATGTTTCTCTATCACTTCTTTTAATGCCTCAATGTCTCTCTATCACTTCAAATGTCTCAATGTTTCTCTATCACTTCTTTTAATGTCTCAATGTTTCTCTATCACTTCAAATGTCTCAATGTTTCTCTATCACTTCAAATGTCTCAATGTTTCTCTATCACTTCAAATGTCTCAATGTTTCTCTATCACTTCTTTTAATGTCTCAATGTTTCTCTATCACTTCTTTTAATGTCTCAATGTTTCTCTATCACTTCTTTAAATGTCTCAATGTTTCTCTATCACTTATTTAAATGTCTCAATGTTTCTCTATCACTTCTTCAAATGTCTCAATGTTTCTCTATCACTTCTTTTAATGTCTCAATGTTTCTCTATCACTTCTTTAAATGTCTCAATGTTTCTCTATCACTTATTTTAATGCCTCAATGTTTCTCTATCACTTCTTTAAATGTCTCAGTATTGCTCGTCAGTATTTTGTATTACAGTATGACAGTATTTGCGTCATGGTCTCTGTCTAGTTTCTGCCAAACTAACTTACGACACAATTGATTGGTTTAAAATGTAATGTAATAATGGTGTCTTTCAATAATAAGTCGACTTACTTGTGGCTCCAGGACACGCGCTTCAGTCCCGGCGATTCCAGAGAAACTTCCACTGTGACGCACTGAGAGAGAGTTTTGTGCCGTGCATCTTCTCGTGTTGCTGAACGCTGTGCAATCTCTGATAAAAGCCTCATGCTGACCTCACTTCTCTGCAATTACGCCTCAGCCACTCAGCTGTCGGTGGGATGCTGGAGCGAGAGACAGAGACACAGAGAGAGAGAGAGAGAGAGAATCATATGTTTCTGCTAGCCAGGCCTCCGGTGGACGTGAGAGGGAGCAATAAATATGAGCGAGTCTCTCTCTCTCTCTCTCTCTCTCTCTCTCTCTCTCTCCTTCTCTCTCTCTCTCTCACACACACACTCTCTCTCTCTCTCCCTCTCTCTCTCTCTCTCTCTCTCCCTCTCTCTCTCTCTCTCTCTCTCCCTCTCTCTCTCTTTCTGTCTCTCACTCACTCGTTCTCACTCATTCTCTCTCTCTCTCTCTCTTTCTCTCTCTCTTACTCTCTCGTTCTCTCTCTCTCTATCTCTCTCTATCCCTCTCTCTGAGGTATGCGGGAAGAATCCTGAAGAATCCTTTTCTAAAGATCCCGTAGTTCAATTCAAGCGCTTTTCACAATACACATCATTTCAAAGCAGATTTACAGAAAATGCACGAGTCCACATTACAGTTTAGAGTGATCTGTTATCAGAGGAAACTGTCTAAGTTATGCGTTTCAGAAATATACATATACAAATCACAGTTAGTGAAAAAAGTATTAATTTAAACAATGTAATAATTTAAGGCAGAAACAATGAGCTCACTGAAGTAATGAATACTTGTTTGTTAACAAATGATTATGTCAGTTCTCATACATGTGATCTGAAGCGTCTCGTCTGTCATTTGTTTGGTGTTTTACAGACAAACATCAAAGCATGAGTTGAATTCAAAGGCTGATAGTGAATGTCCGAGGGTAATAAATCTAACGAGGCGGCCCACAATTGAGGAAGATAAACAGAGGGCCGTTTACTCGTCTCTGCACAAGGTCAAGCACTCTTTCACTTTTCCTGTTTGTATTTAGCAGGCAAATTTACAGTTTTACACACCTGGCCTCCGCGGGTCTCGGCACATCAAACGTTCCCAGCGTTCGGAGCCCGAGGGAGACGATGCACACGGCCAGCAGAAAACCTCTGGATGCGCACGTTTGCTCTTTCATTTCACAAACGATCGCTTGTAAAACGGCTGATCTCAAAGCTCACGGTCATTTGCAAGCCTTCTATTTCCCCTCACCTTAAAAACACAATTACGTTTTACAGGAGCATGTGATCTTTTTTTCAGGGGGGGGGGTTTATTGATTATAAACACAAATAAGAGCGTAAACAGTGACAAAAAGCATAGATAGACACAGTGTGTACCAATATTAATTAACAACAACAACAAAATACATCTAAACCACAGTCAGAATAAAAAGTCAGTTGTTCAAGCTGTTTATGACATTCGTAATACAACCATCAGAAACCAAATCTTACTGGTTATGAAATGACTCTCTTTAATATTGGAGCACGTGATCTAAAGCTGGTTGTGTTTCTGGACGGGAGGACATGATTCCGATACATTTCAACAGCAAAATGATTTATCATGCAAAAAAAAAAAAAAATGTGGTCGTATTATTGTGTTTCTTGAGGATGAGTTCATGTTCCCAGCTAACAAAAATATGTTTGGTTTGCTAAAATTCCCATTACCTCATCTATCTATCCCTTTTTTAAATCTCTCAGTATCACTTTATCTGTATTTTAAACCACTTTAAATGTCTCAGTATTGCTCTATCAAATATGTTAGTTCTGCTAAAATTCCCATTATTTCTGTATGTCCAGTTTTTAAATGTTTCAGACATGATTTTTCTTGGTTATGCGAATGTTAACGGAACATTTCATTTGATCCTTTCGCAAACATCATGAAAATGTTACATTTGAATGTTCTAAAATAGCCAGTAACACTTAACGAATGTTTCGAATGTCCTAATTATGCATGATTATATGGTCAGTTATCATTGTAATTCTCATTAGGCAAGTCAAAAGCAAATGCAAAATGAATTAATTTTATTATTGGCATTTCATTGTCTCAATGTCGCTCTATCGCTACTTTTAATGTTTGAATGTTTCTCTACTGCTACTTTAAATGTCTCAGCATTGGAACTATCCCGACTTGAATCATCTCAATATCTTCCTATCGCTTCTTCAAATGTTTCAATATTGCTCTGTTGCTAATTTAAATCTCAACATCTATCTATCCTTTCTTTAAATATCTCAATATCACTTTATCTGTGTTTTAAATAACTTTAAATGTCTCAGTATTGCTCTATTTATTTTGTTCGTTTTGCCAGCATTCCCATTATTCCTGTACGTCCAGTTTTTTTAAATGTTTGTCCAGTTTTTTTAAATGTTTCAGACATGATTTTTCTAGGTAATGCGAACGTTAAGGGAACATTCCATTTGATCCTTTCGCAAACATTATGGGAATGTTACTTTTGAATGTTTTAAATAAGTAACACTTGAAGAATGTTAAGTGATAACTTAGAATGAACATTCTATTATCGTTACTGGAAGAATGTTCGTTTGTAACATTCCGAGAACATTCACTGTTTTCTGGGAAGTGACTATTGAATACTGTAGAGTTTGATTGGATGTCGTCAATGTCAACATCATCTTTACTGGAAGAAACTTTCCTGTCCTAATTATGCATGATTATATGTTCAGTTATCATTGTAATTCTTATTAAGCAAATGCAAAATGAGCATTTAGTGTTGTTTATTCCTTGCCTATTTATTTTTTTACGGCAGTTGAAGGGTTAATCTGATCTCCTCATGCTGATGTTCATGTTCTCACCGCACTGAATTTCACTGCGTTCACTGGACTGTAAAGGTTCCCGCTCACTACGTTTACAGTCTCAGCAGTAATTTGAGTTTATAGCTGAAATGATAGAGCGAGTGACACATCAAAGCTGTTGAGGAGAGAGAGAGAGAGAGAGAGAGAGAGAGAGAGAGAGAGAGAGAGAGAGAGAGAGAGAGAGAGAGAGAGAGAGAGAGAGAGAGAGAGAGAGAGAGAGCTGATGTTGTCTGTGAACTTTAGACGACTCTCTCAGACAGATCTGTAGGTCTCCTGCTGTTTAATTGCTCCTGAAACGGCTCTTATAACTTAAACGAGCATGCAGTCTCATTCCCGTCTGTTTACTCTGGGCTTATGGAGAATAACTTTGACATATAATATCAATAAACATGAGAACTGATGAAAGTGTGAGCTTGTTTTGTCTGTGCTTCGCGGCGCTGGTCTCTCACCTGCTCTCCGGGTTTAAGGTCAGGCTATTCTGAGTTCGGGTTAATCCACTGCTTTCTACATTCCCTGTTAATTGGTGAGCTCATGGGATCATGGCTGTTAACGGTAGGATGTTCTTTAAATAGCTTTGGTCGTGTTGCTCAAGTCTTGGATGGACAGAGGAGAGAAACACACTGTGGACTTAAAGGGATAGTTCACCAAAAAATTAAAATTAGCCCATGATTTACTCGCCCTCAAGTCATCCTAGGTGTATCTGACATTCTTCTTTCAGACGAATACAATCAGAGTTATATTAAAAAATGTCCTGGCTCTTCCAAGCTTTATAATGGCAGTGAATGTCTGGTTTCTTTTTTGAAGTCCATAAAAGTGCATCTGTCCATCATAAAAGTGTCTATCGATCATCAAAGTGTCTATCCATCATAAAAGTGCATCTATCCATCATAAAAGTGCATCTATCCATCATAAAAGTGTCTATCCATCATAAAAGTGCACCTCTCCATCATAAAAGTGTCTATCGATCATCAAAGTGTCTATCCATCATAAAAGTGCATCTATCCTTCATAAAAGTGCATCTATCCATCATAAAAGTGCATCGATCCATCATAAAAGTGCATCTATCATCATAAAAGTGCATCTATCCATCATAAAAGTGCATCTATCCATCATAAAAGTGCACCTCTCCATCATAAAACTGCATCTATCCTTCATAAAAGTGCATCTATCCATCATAAAAGTGCATCTGTCCATCATAAAAGTGCATCTATCCTTCATAAAAGTGCATCTATCCATCATAAAAAGTGCACCTATCCATCATAAAAGTGCACCTATCCATCATAAAAGTGCATCTATCCATTATAAAAGTGCATCTATCCATCATAAAAGTGCACCTATCCATCATAAAAGTGCATCTATCCTTTATAAAAGTGCATCTATCCATCATAAAAGTGCACCTATCCTTCATAAAAGTGCATCTGTCCATCATAAAAGTGCACCTATCCTTCATAAAAGTGCATCTGTCCATCATAAAAGTGCACCTATCCATCATAAAAGTGCATCTATCCATCATAAAAGTGCATCTATCCTTCATAAAAGTGCATCTATCCATCATAAAAGTGCATCTATCCATCATAAAAGTGCATCTATCCATCATAAAAGTGCATCTATCGATCATAAAAGTGCATCTATCCATCATAAATGTGCATCTATCCATCATAAAAGTGCATCTATCCATCAAAAAAGTGCATCTATCCATCATAAAAGTGCATCTGTCCATCATAAAAGTGCATCTATCCATCATAAATGTGCATCTATCCATCAAAAAAGTGCATCTATCCATCATAAAAGTGCATCTGTCCATCATAAAAGTGCATCTATCCATCATAAAAGTGCATCTGTCCATCATAAAAGTGCATCTATCCATCATAAAAGTGCATCTATCCATCATAAAAGTGCATCTATCCATCATAAAAGTGCATCTGTCCATCATAAAAGTGCATCTATCCATCATAAAAGTGCATCTGTCCATCATAAAAGTGCATCTGTCCATCATAAAAGTGCATCTGTCCATCATAAAAGTGCATCTGTCCATCATAAAAGTGCATCTAGCCATCATAAAAGTGCATCTGTCCATCATAAAAGTGCATCTGTCCATCATAAAAGTGCATCTATCCATCATAAAAGTGCATCTATCCATCATAAAATTGCATCTATCCATCATAAAAGTGGATCTGTCCATCATAAAAGTGCATCTATCCATCATAAAAGTGCATCTATCCGTCATAAATGTGCATCTGTCCATCATAAAAGTGCATTTGTCCATCATAAAAGTGCATCTGTCCATCAAAAAAGTGCATCTATCCATCATAAAAGTGCATCTGTCCATCATAAAAGTGAATCTGTCCATCATAAAAGTGCAACTGCCCATCATAAAAGTGCATCTATCCTTCATAAAAATGCATCTATCCTTCATAAAAGTGCATCTATCCATCATAAAAGTGCATCTATCCTTCATAAAAGTGCATCTGTCCATCATAAAAGTGCATCTGTCCATCATAAAAGTGCATCTATCCATCATAAAAGTGCAACTCTCCATCATAAAACTGCATCTATCCTTCATAAAAGTGCATCTATCCATCATAAAAGTGCATCTATCCTTCATAAAAGTGCATCTATCCGTCATAAAAGTGCATCTATCCTTCATAAAAGTGCATCTATCCTTCATAAAAGTGCATCTGTCCATCATAAAAGTGCATCTGTCCATCATAAAACTGCATCTATCCTTCATAAAAGTGCATCTATCCATCATAAAAGTGCACCTCTCCATCATAAAAGTGCATCTATCCATCATAAAAGTGCATCTCTCCATCATAAAAGTGCATCTATTCGTCATAAAAGTGTATCTGTCCATCATAAGTGCATCTGTCCATCATAAAAGTGCACCTGTCCATCATAAAAGTGCATCTATCCTTCATAAAAGTGCATCTGTCCATCATAAGTGCATCTGTCCATCATAAAAGTGCACCTGTCCATCATAAAAGTGCACCTCTCCATCATAAAACTGCATCTATCCTTCATAAAAGTGAATCTGTCCATCATAAGTGCATCTGTCCATCATAAAAGTGCATCTGTCCATCATAAAAGTGCACCTATCCATCATAAAAGTGCACCTCTCCATCATAAAAGTGCCTCTATCCATCATAAATGTGCATCTATCCATCATAAAAGTGCATCTATCCATCATAAAAGTGTACCTATCCATCATAAAAGTGCATCTGTCCATCATAAAAGTGCATCTGTCCATCATAAAAGTGCATCTATCCATCATAAATGTGCATCTATCCTTCATAAAAGTGCATCTATCCTTCATAAAAGTGCATCTATCCATCATAAAAGTGCCTCTATCCATCATAAGTCGATCCAAGATGGATCGACTTATGATGGATAGCATAAGTCGATCCAAGATGGCGCCGCGGATGGCTGCCTCGGTGTGGAGCTCTCCAGCTATTGTGTTGTTTTTGTTCGTTTGTTCTGCGTTTAGTCATTCTTTTCCTATCAGTTTCACCAAAGACGAACTACTGGACATTAGGAAACACACACCAGAAACCTTTTCTACAGTTTTTGATTATTCGGACGTTTTGCTGGACATTCTCGTCGGAGGGGCAGCGTTGTTGTTCAAACGCGCGTTCAGACGCAAACGCGGGAAGCGAGCCGGCGCGCTGGTTAAACTCCGCGAGCGCGGCCTGCGCACTGCACTCCCCAGCATTCATCTCGCGAATCTCCGATCCCTTCCTAACAAAACGGATGAACTTCTTCTCCTCACCCACACTAACAAGGATTTTTTAAACTCTGCTGCTTTGTGCTTCACTGAAACCTGGCTGAGTGAAGCCATACCGGACAACGCAATACATCTGCCGGGCTTCCAGCTGTTCCGAGCGGATCGCATCGCGGAGCTAACGGGGAAAACGAGAGGTGGTGGATTGTGTTTCTACATTAACGAAAGTTGGTGTTCAGATGTAACAACACTGAAGAAGATGTGCTCTCCTAATTTAGAGGCACATTTCATAAACTGTAAACCCTTCTACTCGCCTCGGGAATTTTCCTCTTTCATTCTCGTGAATGTTTACATCCCTCCAGACGCGTGCGCGAGCGCGGCGCTACAACAGCTGGCTGAACAAATATCTGAAACGGAACAAAGGTACCCAGACTCTCTTTTAATCATTCTTGGGGATTTTAACAAAGCAAATCTTTCCCGTGAACTACCAAAATACAGACAGCACGTTACATGTCCCACCAGAGACAGTAATATACTGGACCACTGTTACACCACAATAAGAAATGCATATCACTCCGTCCCACGGGCAGCTTTGGGGCTCTCTGATCACTGTTTGGTTCATCTCATACCGACCTACAGGCAGAAACTGAAATCAGCTAAACCTGTAATAAAGACTGTGAAAAGATGGACTAATGAAGCAGAGCAGAATCTACAGGCCTGCTTTGATTGCACTGATTGGACTGTTTTTGAAGCTGCTACCAATGATCTGGATGAGCTCACAGATACTGTAACATCATATATAAGTTTCTGTGAGGATACATGCATTCCTACCAGGACATTCTTATCATTCACTAACGATAAACCATGGTTTACTGGGAAACTCAAACACCTTCGTCATGCCAAAGAGGATGCTTACAGAAGTGGGGATAAAATCTTGTATAACCAGGCCAGAAACAGATTGACAAAGGAGATCAGAGTTGCTAAAAGGAACTACTCTGATAAACTGAAAAACCAGTTTTCATCCAACGACCCATCATCAGTCTGGAATGGCCTGAGGAACATTACCAACTACAAGTCACCATCCCCTCGATCTGTGGACAATCAACACCTGGCTGACGATTTAAATTCATTTTACTGCCGGTTTGAAAAGCCCTCATTCACACCACACACCCGGTCTGATCTGCACTTCACACATTCAGCATCACCTCCTGTTCTCCAATCATCACTCCCCTCTCCTGCCATCCAACCTGAGCTTAAGGTCTGTGTGGAGGACGTGAGCCGAGTCTTCAAAAAACAGAAGACTAGGAAAGCCTCAGGCCCAGACGGCATCTCATCTGCTTGTTTAAAAGCCTGCGCTGACCAACTGGCCCCGGTCTTCACGCAGATCTTCAACAGATCATTGGAGCAGTGTGAAGTTCCCTGCTGCTTCAAACGCTCCACTATCATTCCTGTCCCCAAAAAACCCAAAATCACTGGACTTAATGACTACAGACCTGTCGCTCTCACGTCTGTGGTCATGAAGTCGTTAGAAAGACTGGTGTTGGCCCACCTGAAGGACATCACTGGACCCCTGCTGGATCCCTTTCAGTTTGCTTACAGAGCAAACAGGTCTGTGGATGATGCAGTCAACATGGGACTGCATTATATCCTGCAACATCTCGACAGACCAGGGACTTATGCAAGGATCCTCTTTGTGGACTTCAGTTCGGCCTTCAATACCATCATGCCTGGTCTTCTCACAGCCAAACTGACCCAGCTCTCCATACCATCCTCGATCTGTCAGTGGATCACTAGCTTCCTGACGGACCGGCAGCAGCGAGTGAGACTGGGGAAACACACATCCAAGACACTCACAATCAGCACTGGTGCTCCCCAAGGGTGCGTTCTCTCCCCACTGCTCTTCTCCCTGTACACTAATGACTGCACTTCTAAAGACCCCACTGTCAAGCTCCTGAAATTTGCAGACGACACCACTGTCATCGGTCTCATCCGAAACGGTGACGAGTCTGCTTACAGACTGGAGGTTGAACAGCTGGCTGCCTGGTGCAGTTATAACAACCTTGAGCTGAACACGCTCAAAACAGTGGAGATGATCGTGGACTTCAGGAGGAACAGCTCAGCACTCCTCCCACTCACCATCATGAACAGCACTGTGGAAGCAGTGGAGTCATTCAGGTTCCTGGGCACTATCATCTCTCAGGACCTGAAGTGGGACAATCACATTGACTCCACTGTGAAAAAGGCCCAGCAGAGACTGTACTTCCTTCGCCAGCTGAGGAAGTTCAACCTGCCACAGGATCTGCTGATTCAGTTCTACTCAGCCGTCATTGAGTCTGTCTTGTGCGCTTCCATCACTGTCTGGTTTGGTTCAGCTACCAAATCAGACATCAGGAGACTACAACGGACAGTCCGGACTGCGGAGAGGATTATTGGTGCCCCCCTGCCAAACCTCCAGGACCTGTACTCTTCCAGAGTGAGGAAGAGAGCAGGTAAAATCATCACAGACTCCACTCACCCTGGACACCACCTGTTTGAACTGTTACCGTCAAGACGGAGACTCAGATCACTGGCCACAAGAACATCTCGGCACAGGAACAGTTTCTTCCCACAGGCCATTTCCCTCCTGAACAGTTAACACTCCTCCCAAGGCATATGCCTGTAAGTGCAATACTCCCACTGTTTAGTGCAATATCCCACAACTCAGTTGATACTTATATGTAGATTTATTTATTTATAATATTCAAAACACTGTAAATAGGTTCATAATCTGTAAATCTGAAAATGTCTATTCTGACTAAACCCAACTGTGATAGTTTTATTCTCATATATTTATATTTTTTATTCTTATAATTTGTAGTATTATGTTTCATGTTGTATTTGTATATGTCCACTGGAAGCCTCAGTACCAAAACAAATTCCTTGTGTGTGCAAGCACACTTGGCAATAAAGCTCTTTCTGATTCTGATTCTGATTCTGATTCTGATTCTGATTCTGATTCTGATTCTGATTCTTTCTGATTCTGATTCTGATTCTGATTCATAAATGTGCATCTATCCATCATAAAAGTGCATCTATCCATCATAAAAGTGTACCTATCCATCATAAAAGTGCATCTGTCCATCATAAAAGTGCATCTATCCTTCATAAAAGTGCCTCTATCCATCATAAATGTGCATCTATCCATCATAAAAGTGCATCTATCCATCATAAAAGTGTACCTATCCATCATAAAAGTGCATCTGTCCATCATAAAAGTGCATCTGTCCATCATAAAAGTGCATCTATCCATCATAAATGTGCATCTATCCTTCATAAAAGTGCATCTATCCATCATAAAAGTGCATCTGTCCATCATAAAATTGCATCTATCCTTCATAAAAGTGCATCTATCCTTCATAAAATTGCATCTATCCATCATAAAAGTGCATCTGTCCATCATAAAATTGCATCTATCCTTCATAAAAGTGCATCTATCCATCATAAAAGTGTGTCCATCATAAAAGTGCATCTATCATCATAAAAGTGCATCTATCATTTATAAAAGTGCATCTGTCCATCATAAAAGTGCATCTGTCCATCATAAAAGTGCACCTATCCTTCATAAAAGTGCATCTGTCCATCATAAAAGTGCACCTATCCATCATAAAAGTGCATCTATCCATCATAAAAGTGCATCTATCCTTCATAAAAGTGCATCTATCCATCATAAAAGTGCATCTATCCATCATAAAAGTGCATCTATCCATCATAAAAGTGCATCTATCCATCATAAAAGTGCATCTATCCTTCATAAAAGTGCATCTATCGATCATAAAAGTGCATCTATCGATCATAAAAGTGCATCTATCCATCATAAAAGTGCATCTATCCATCAAAAAAGTGCATCTATCCATCATAAAGGTGCATCTGTCCATCATAAAAGTGCATCTATCCATCATAAATGTGCATCTATCCATCAAAAAAGTGCATCTATCCATCATAAAAGTGCATCTGTCCATCATAAAAGTGCATCTGTCCATCATAAAAGTGCATCTGTCCATCATAAAAGTGCATCTATCCATCATAAAAGTGCATCTATCCATCATAAAAGTGCATCTATCCATCATAAAAGTGCATCTGTCCATCATAAAAGTGCATCTATCCATCATAAAAGTGCATCTGTCCATCATAAAAGTGCATCTGTCCATCATAAAAGTGCATCTGTCCATCATAAAAGTGCATCTAGCCATCATAAAAGTGCATCTGTCCATCATAAAAGTGCATCTGTCCATCATAAAAGTGCATCTATCCATCATAAAAGTGCATCTATCCATCATAAAATTGCATCTATCCATCATAAAAGTGGATCTGTCCATCATAAAAGTGCATCTATCCATCATAAAAGTGCATCTATCCGTCATAAATGTGCATCTGTCCATCATAAAAGTGCATTTGTCCATCATAAAAGTGCATCTGTCCATCAAAAAAGTGCATCTATCCATCATAAAAGTGCATCTGTCCATCATAAAAGTGAATCTGTCCATCATAAAAGTGCAACTGCCCATCATAAAAGTGCATCTATCCTTCATAAAAATGCATCTATCCTTCATAAAAGTGCATCTATCCATCATAAAAGTGCATCTATCCTTCATAAAAGTGCATCTGTCCATCATAAAAGTGCATCTGTCCATCATAAAAGTGCATCTATCCATCATAAAAGTGCAACTCTCCATCATAAAACTGCATCTATCCTTCATAAAAGTGCATCTATCCATCATAAAAGTGCATCTATCCTTCATAAAAGTGCATCTATCCGTCATAAAAGTGCATCTATCCTTCATAAAAGTGCATCTATCCTTCATAAAAGTGTATCTGTCCATCATAAAAGTGCATCTGTCCATCATAAAACTGCATCTATCCTTCATAAAAGTGCATCTATCCATCATAAAAGTGCACCTCTCCATCATAAAAGTGCATCTATCCATCATAAAAGTGCATCTCTCCATCATAAAAGTGCATCTATTCGTCATAAAAGTGTATCTGTCCATCATAAGTGCATCTGTCCATCATAAAAGTGCACCTGTCCATCATAAAAGTGCATCTATCCTTCATAAAAGTGCATCTGTCCATCATAAGTGCATCTGTCCATCATAAAAGTGCACCTGTCCATCATAAAAGTGCACCTCTCCATCATAAAACTGCATCTATCCTTCATAAAAGTGAATCTGTCCATCATAAGTGCATCTGTCCATCATAAAAGTGCATCTGTCCATCATAAAAGTGCACCTATCCATCATAAAAGTGCACCTCTCCATCATAAAAGTGCCTCTATCCATCATAAATGTGCATCTATCCATCATAAAAGTGCATCTATCCATCATAAAAGTGCATCTGTCCATCATAAAAGTGCATCTGTCCATCATAAAAGTGCATCTATCCATCATAAATGTGCATCTATCCTTCATAAAAGTGCATCTATCCTTCATAAAAGTGCATCTATCCATCATAAAAGTGCCTCTATCCATCATAAATGTGCATCTATCCATCATAAAAGTGCATCTATCCATCATAAAAGTGTACCTATCCATCATAAAAGTGCATCTGTCCATCATAAAAGTGCATCTATCCTTCATAAAAGTGCCTCTATCCATCATAAATGTGCATCTATCCATC
>NW_027508942.1:6225000-6252500 GCF_051911475.1 Siphateles boraxobius
CCACCCAGAACACCCTAGCAACTGCCTAGCAACACTCAGCAACCACCCAGAACACCCTAGCAACTGCCTAGCAACACCCTAGCAACCACTCAGAACACCCTAGCAACGCCTTAGCAACCACCTGAACAACATGAATAAGCCATATCTCAGCACCAGAACATCGTACAGACATGTTTGTTGGTTCGTATGCAATCGTGTACCACACTCTAGAAACCGAGTGGCGAGTTTTGCCACTGCAAGCACCACTCACATTTCTTTCTAGTACATTCTAGTGTCGCCGCGGCGGTGTGGAGACTGGCATTCGCAATCACAGATTATACTTTTTGGAAGTATGACCAACATAAGAATATTTACCGAAAATGTCCTCTGAACGAGCGAGCAACATTCACTTTTGTTCTGACCAACTAAGGGGAAAAAAGCATTGCAGTAAATCACGCTGATTAAATCTAACGATCGCTTATATCACGTCAAACCGTGCAAATTATACTTTGTTCTCAAATTGTTAATGTTAACAACATCAGCATTGCGTGACTACATTTAATGTGTATTATTAGGGCTACCTGTCGTTCAGTTTCCATTTCATAACTACTGGAAGGAGAACGATCATCACTCAGTGATTTCTTGCATGTGTCTTACTGTGTATTTGTCTCAAACAGGAACTCCTTCACTGCAGACAAGCTGAAATGTGCTAAACCATCGACTTCAGTCTTTCTCTCTATGGATCTCAGCATTTTTAGACAGAATTTAGGATATGTAAGTATCAAAATTTAATCTGGCATAATTTAATTTAGTTAATCTGAAATGTTTGAAAATGCAATTGACAAAAAACTGTTTACAAATATATATTAAGTTTTAGTAAATAATAATAAAAATGTTTTTAAAAAAAACTAATATGGAATTTTCTCCCTCTCCCTCTCTCTCTCTCTCTCTCTCTCTCTCTCTCTCTCTCTCTCTCTCTCTCTCTCTCTCTCTCTCTGTTTTATATAGTGTTGGAACCAGGATCTAGGACCAGGGAAACCCTAAACTCACCCATTAATGTGTAAAAATGTAACATAATTTCCAGCATTGGCAGACTGTTTATTTTGTGATGTAATTAAAAAGTGTTTGACTAAAGTGTTACCAAATTATTATTCAAAATCTTACAAAAATCTCAAAAGTTTACAATGACTTTAGTCAATAGGTAGTTATCATGTTTTTCACTTTAGAAAACTGATCCAAATATGGATGTAGTAACACTTGAGTCAATACTAGTGTGTTACCGTGTTACCGTGTGTTACCGTGTTACCGTGTGTTACCGTGTAACCTTATATTATAAATGATGCATTATTTACATTAATTATGAACCTGTATATAGTAGTTCTCAGTGAGGTATGAGTAGTTATTGATTAGCTGATACACTGAAAAAAATTTGGAGTAGGATTTACTTGAAAAAAGCTAGCTAACTTTTTTCACTCAGAAAATGCTAGTAAATTTACAACGATTTGCCAAGTAAAAACCTAAACATATTTATCAGTAGCTTTTTAAGTTTTTTTTTTAAGAAATATTTAAGTTTAATTTAATTGGAATATGGAATTAAGTAAACTTTACTTGACCTAGTCAAGTGGAAGTAACAAAGAAAATAAGAAATTTTAACTCGGCTAGTAAAAGGTTGAGTAATATCAATTTAATTGAAATTTCCTTTGCAATACATATCACTCAAACAATAATATTGAAATACCAGTATGTGCTTTACTTAGAACTTCTAAGAAATTTATACTTCATCATGTCAGATGTTAAACATCATGTGAATGCAAAGACCTCAATACTTGGTAGACAATACACAATGACGGGAACATTTGATGGATCGTTTTTGTGTTTGAATGTGTCATTTTGAGCAGAAAATTTACTCGAAATGTCACAAAATGGCAAGTTACTAATCCTAACAACAAAAGCAATGATAAAGCAGTGTAAATACAGCTGGAAACCAGTGAAAAATCAACCTAATTAATTATTCAAGGTCCAGTGCATGATGGGAACCCCAGTATCAGAAAAGTTGAGTAATTTTTACTTAATTTTATTAAGTTGATATTTACGCTTTCATTTCTACTCGCTTGAATTAAGTACTGATATGGAATTTACTTAGTTTTTTTAATTATTGCCTGAACTAACTTTTTCATGTAAATTACATTGTTTTTTTTCAGTAGTATTTACTTCACCACAAAATCATTTTTTACAGTGTAGTGAACTTCCACATTCAACTGAGCACTTTTAATGACTAATTATCGTTAATCAGAGTTTATTGTTACTGTAGTTAATAGGCTAGTAGAATGTTGATTTTGCATTACTCATTTGTTCCTGTAGTTATTTATTTATGAAGGAACAGTATTATAAAGTGTAACTCCTAAAAAGTTCAGAGCTGACATGCATAATGCATTCTTGAAAACATTTTTGCTATAAACTGTTAGTACAGGAACATGTGACTCCGTAAACAATTATTACAGAAATGTGATTATCAACACAAGACAACACAGCATCTGTATAAAAGTGATGTCCAGGGATATTAGCTTTTAAAGTCCCTAAACCATCAAAATGTGTGTGTGTGTGTGTGTGTGTGTGTGTGCGTGCGTCTGTGTGTGTGTGTGTGTGTGTGTGTGTGCGTCTGTGTGTGTGTGTGTGTGTGTGTGTGTGTGTGTGTGTGTGTGTGTGTGGGCACCTCTAATGTGTGTGTGTGTGTGTGTGTGTGTGTGTGTGTGTGTGTGGGTGTGTGCACCTCTAATGTGTGTGTGTGTGTGTGTGTGTGTGTGTGCACCTCTAATGTGTGTGTGTGTGTGTGTGTGTGTGTGTGTGTGTGTGTGTGTGTGTGTGTGTGCAACTCTAATGTGTGTGTGTGTGTGTGTGTGTGTGTGTGTGTGCACCTCTAATGTGTGTGTGTGTGTGTGTGTGTGTGTGTGTGTGTGTGTGTGTGTGTGTGCACCTCTAATGTGTGTGTGTGTGTGTGTGTGTGTGTGTGTGTGTGTGTGTGTGTGTGTGTGTGTGTGTGTGTGTGTGTGTGTGTGTGTGTGTGTGTGTGTGCACCTCTAATGTGTGTGTGTGTGTGTGTGTGTGTGTGCACCTCTAATGTGTGTGTGTGTGTGTGTGTGTGTGTGTGCACCTCTAATGTGTGTGTGTGTGTGTGTGTGTGTGTGCAGCTCTAATTGCTCCTCACATCTGTTCACAGTTCGCATGCGGAGGTGTAATTTGCATCTGCTCTGAGTGTCTGTGGATCATCATCTCTCTCTCTCTCTCTCTCTCTCTCTCTCTCTCTCTCTCTCTCTCTCTCTCTCTCTCTCTCTCGGCCACACAGATTGTGCCCCCCCACTTCTGGTAAACACGACTGATTATGCGACAGTAAATCTGGATCTTCTGTCTCGGAGGGTTCGGAGGATCACAGCTTTACTCAGGAGAATCTGCTCATGTTGACCTGCTGTTACTGATACAAGTGCGTGTGTGTGTGTGTGTGTGTGTGTGTGCGTGTGTGTGTGTGTCTGTGTGTGTGTGGTGATGTTGTTTTCCAGTGTCGGTCAGTCAGGACAGACTCACTAGAGATTCATTAGAGCTTGGCCGAGAACTCCATTGGCAAAGACTTCAAAATCTACTACGTCCATAATAGTTTTATGCTTTAACTTGCATAATCATAGTGTTGCATGTCTCATAACTCATATTACATCATCTTTTACACCTGCACACAATCCAAGAATCAAAGAGTGTGTGTGTCAGAGGTGAACAACAGTTTACGGTTTCCATGGTCAGATGAGCGAGTGTCAGGCGAGGCTGTAATTCATGTGATAATATTTACTTTAGACAGTCGTTCGCTCAAAGACAGAGATCGATATTATGATCATATTGTTCCAGGACTGATGTTTTCCTCACAGAGACATGAAGGTGAACATCTGTATCTGGTAAACATCGAGAACACGTCAGACTCCGACTGATGTTTCTACAGAAGATCCCAGCATTTTCTGATGATTTGATGGGAGAAAAGCTTGTTATTATTTTTTTAACTTTATTTAACTGTGTGAAGGACAGATGTTCTCACAAATAGATCCTCTCAAAGTATTAAATAGTGTCAAACAAAAGGAGATGTGAAAGTGAATACAAATATATGTTCTAGAAACGTTTTGCTGACGTTCCCGTTAAGTTATGAAATCATTTCTTCTAAATGTTCTCAGAAAAATCAATTTTTTAAATGTTTTAAAAAATACATTTCTTGGTTATTCGAATGTTAGATAAAACGGCAACACTTAACAATAAGGTTCATCAGTTTACATTAGTCTTTTTAACATGAACTAAGAATGAACTATTTATACAGCATAATATTAGTTAATGTTAATTTTAACATTTAGGCTACTGGAACATTAAAATCAGAGGTTTTATTTGTTAACATTAGTTAATGCACTGTGAATTAACACGGACAAACAATGAACATCTGTAGTTTTAATAACTAACATTAACCAAGATTAATACATTAACAAATGATTTGCTCATAGTTAGTTCATAGTTAATACATTAACTAATGTGAACGTTATTGTAAAGTGTTACCGATAAAACATTAATAGAATGGAATTATTATATATATTTTTTTTTTCTCCTGAATGTTTTCTGAACCTTCTGAAAAAGTAGTAAAGGTTTAATTCACCCCAAAAAATACATTTTAACTATCCCATAATTAGCCAGGTGTATGTGACTTTCTTCTTTCAGCCGAACACAATCAGAGTTAGGCTATAATCAAAAATATCCTGGCTCTTCCGAGCTTTATAATGGGAGTGAATGGAGGATGAAAAAAAAGTGCATCTGTCCATCCATCCTAACAGTAATCCATACGACTCCGGGGGTTAATAAAGGCCTTCTGACGCGAATCAATGCGTTTTTGTTTCAATTTAAAAACAATAGCAGTCTATGAGAAATGTGTATAAGTGTGTATGACATTTGTCTTGGAAGCGGTCAGATTCTCATCATATATCTCTTCTCAGTTGAATACTTGGAATAACAAGAAAACAGTCATAAGACATCAATAATAATACATGTGAAAAAGATGGAAGGTCTGTCCCAGAACTGTGTGTGTGTGTGTGGCCTCATCGCATGTTGTGGTTGCGTGCGAGACTCCAGCGACGCGCGTGCTCTCCGGGCGTCTGGGGTTTGATGTGTAAAAAAACAACCCCATGGACTTAAATGAGTGTATAAAAGCAGAATCACGCGCAAGCCTTGTAAAAGTAAAAACACAACATGTGTAGTCACGCATGCCGTCTATGGTGAGCGGAGGGGTTGCGCGCGCGCCCCTCCATGAGATCTAAAACTCTGCCGCGTTTTTTTTAACCCATAAAATTACACGCGCGCAGAGCAGCGGCGAATGCGCGCCAAAAAACACTCTTGGCGGGAGATCGCGTGAAAGATTAAGCCGAGTGTCAGAAACATGTTTACATTTATGCTCATTAGCTGAGGCATAACATATTTTATTGTCAGCTAACATTAAACGGGTGATAAAGTCTTAGTTAGACGTTTTTGACAGCAGGATACACGAAAGCCCACATAAAAATCATGCTTTGGAAAATCACAATTACTATGACATAAAAAGTCGTAATTATGACATACTAAAATACATAATAGCTACTTTCTGTGTCATAATTATGAATTCTTGTTATCGTTTTTGAGTCGTAATTTTGTCTTTAATGTCATACTTATGACTTTTTATGTCATAATATCTGCGTAGAATATCATAATTTCGACTTTTAATGTCATTTATGTTTTTAGAAATGGGCTTCCATATTAGTCTACTAGTATAGTACTAGTACTAGTATAAATATGGACACTTATAGCCTACTATACAGGCTGTGTAGTTAGCAGCAGTGATGGGAAACAGTATGCCAATAATACTAAATAATGTCTTAATATATGTAACAATTATATGATCAATAAGTTATTAATAAACAATCTGTTACGTAATTTCTATTATCACTGTAAAGCTGCTTTGAAACAATCCATACTGTTAAAAGCGCTTTATAAATGTGACTTGACTCGACAGCATATGTTTTTACATTGCTTTAACTTCAAAATAAAATACATTTTTTTGTAAGTTTGACAAGATTCGACTTTATTTATTTTAAGTCAGTTTAATGAAATTTAGGTTGAAATGACTTAAACATCCAAACTGAGTTTTTTTTTTTACAGTGCATTGATGCATATTGATTGAGTTGAGCATATGTGTCAGAACAAAATTCATAAAGTCAAGAGAGAACGGTGTCGACCAACTCCACTTCCTTTGCAGGGCTTGTGGGTAATATTACTTTATTACTTTATTTTCATAATCTTCCAGACCGCAAATCAACCAGACACCTTGACTTTATCATACTATTTTCAATGTAGCCTGCATGATTTGGGACACACTAATTCTGGGCTGTTCCATCTGGCAATGAGAACAAATTCCTAGTTTGTTTAGTCACAACACCCGTGTTTGATTTAATTGTGTTTTTTATGTGTCCGTTAATGACACAACAAACACTTTAATGAGCACACACAGGTGAGCAGCGCTTTGATCACTTTCAGATTTTCAGGTCATTATGTTGAGAAAGGCAAGCAAATAAGTTTGAGATTCATGTTTTTGTCATGATAGTATTAAATACAACAGCGCCACCTTTAGGTGAATGTGAGAGTTGTCTGGTTTTCCATTGAAATGGTTACATGAACTGAAGTGAGGGTATTAATAATATTAAACTTTATTTAAATACCCCATTTATAGCTGCTGTGATCAAAGTGCTTTACAAATTAATGAAAACAACAAAAACATACATAATATGAAATCAAGTGTAATGACTCTAATGCTCCATAGAACAAAAAATATAATAATAGTAATACACTAAATGGTTAGCACCAATGTTAAAACAAAAACTATAGAAAATGATGTGATTGCAAGCAGGTTTATTTAAGAAACTATCAACTTACGCCATCTAGAGTTTCATGACAAAACTTTATATATCTTGAATAATTCTCAGAGATTTCAATCACCAGTAAAGACACCATGAGCAGACGAAGAGGACAGTTTTTACTATTCATTCATATAATCCTTAATAATATACACTGTAAAAATATATAATTGGTTTAACTTAAAAAGGTAAGTTACCTGGTTGCCTCAAAATTCAAAATTTTAGTTAATGCAATGAAGGAGATTGATTTAATCAACAGAAACTCACAATATAATGTTATCTGAACTACATTAATTATCTAAGTTGATTTTACAAAAGAAAAAAAATTGTGATAACAAATCATGAAAATATTTTTTTACAGTGTAGAGTTAATATAAGATTAGTTGGGTCGGTATATGCTATTCTAGAGTAGTCTATGCAATAAGTAAATCATTTCTGTTTATTCAGTGTATCGGTCACTATAAGCTTGCATATGTGAACCAACAATGTAAACCTGAATAAGTTGGCAAAACTCAAATAATTTGAGGTAATCAGTTACGTACATTTTACATACAAGTCAAAAGTTTATACACTTAAGTAAGTAGAACTTGCAGATTTTTACTTTGTACTCATACATTTGAATTGTTCTTAACTTGAAATATTTAATTGTCTATATAAGTTAATTCATACACAACTTAAATTTATCATGTAATCTCAACTTATATTTTTAGAAGTGGAAACTTGGCTATCTTTAACCAGCTAATTCAATAAATGCTACATTGCTAAATGGTAACACAATGCTATGATAGCAGACATAGCATAATAAAACATTAAACATTACTAAATCTCCCACTTCACATTAATCTGGCATAAAACGAATTACATAACGCCTAATTTTAGCATTTTCTCTCCCTTTTGAATGTCATGGTAAAGCATGCTGGGAAATTTAAATCCCAGTTTCAGTTCAATTTAAGTTTAACTAAATTAAAATAAACAAGATCATAAAACTCAGCCTAACCCTCTTACTTAAAATGTGTCAGTTTTGTGAACTCAAAAGAAGAAGAAAGTTCTAAATACTCATAAAAGTTAATTTGATGGAACTAATTTGTATAATTTGAGTTGGCTCCACTCAAACAATTCGTTATTTTGAGCGTTAGGGTTTACAGGGAAAGTTAACAGACTGAATAGTGTTTATGTAGCCTACATGTCAATTACATACAATAATAAATTTTTTAATATTAAAATACAATTATGTATGGCATGTTGTATTACAAATTGTATTCTAAATTAGGTATCATGAATTAATGAATTTGTACAATAATTGACATATATTTGCAAATGCTAATGTAGGCTATACAGTCTTGTTGTATTCTGTGTGATTCGCAGCCTATAAAGGCTTGAAGTGTGTAAGTACACACTTGTGTGGGTTGCACTAGTGCCGGCCCATCAGATAATAACACAATTCCTGTAGTTTATCACTGTAAACATGTGTTCAACTCAATGGCTGGTTTATGTTTTCTGTGCCAGTATTTTTATGGTTGTTTTGAAGAATACTGAGAACAGTATTGTTGTGTGGGACGTATGGGTTGGGTTAAAAATAGAGCTTTCTTTTCGTGAATTCACAGAAACACAATGACGTTAATTTTGGGAAAATGCACAAAACAAAATCTGTCACATAAGTCTCTCTCTCTCTCTCTCTCTCTCTCTCTCTCTCTCTCTGTGTGAGTGTGTGTGTATCATGTTGAAGCTTAAAGTCCCACGGCAGCAGTTCGCATGACACTAACGTGAAACCAGACTTTATTCTCTTTAATTGAAAGCATATATTACACTGTCTGAATCGTTCCCTGTCCCCTATATAGTGCACTATGTGCCATTCACCTCGTTGACAATAGTAAACGTGTGAAAAGTGACTGATTTCAGTGCAGCTTCAGCATCTATTTATAGTGTAGGGGCGGAGCTTCAGATTCTAGAGACCATTTGATTGGACAGAAAATCTGATGAGAAGCTGAAGTGCAGAGTGATGTCATCAAAAACATTGATCAGTATTTGTGCAAGTGAGTGACTGTAAGTTTTGGTCTTATATCTTCAAAATGCAAATTTTGTCATTGTTTCAACATTAGCTTATAGATAACAGTAAAACTAACATATTTATACCAAGACAAAAAAAACTTACATTTTAATTTCTTGGGAACTTTAAATGTTGCTTTGGTGTAGGTGATAATGGAATCACAGGCCTGATTATTGTCTTTGTTAATAAATCATAAATCACATTGCAACAGCAACCAATGTCAATTTGAAATCGTCATAACTGATGACAAATGATAAAACTCACTGAACATCTCGGTTGCTGTTAAATTTTATATACATAAATCTAAATATCTGAAAGTGAAACCTAAAATCTCTGTGTTTTACCTATGCCCTTAAAATTATGAAAAGTAATAATGCAAAAAAACTTTTGCTACAAAGGAAGAATATGAGTGAAAAGTAAACCCTAGCCCTGGAAGAAAAGAAGAAAAGAAAAAAAGAGAAGGGGGGGCTTCTCTTTTTTTTCTTTTCTTCTCTTCTTCTTTTCTGTAATGCAGTTCTGCACCTGATCCTACTGTCATTGTGTAATCATATATATTTTTGCCATGTTGTTTGTACATGACATTGTTAAAAAAAAAATTGGTTGCTGTTAGTTCTGCGCATGCGTGTGAGATGAGTTCTCTGCACGCACGCGCCCCCTAACGGCAGTTTGAGAGAATTACAGAAACGCACGTCCATAATGACCCTCCGCGGCTTCCGTCCCAGATGAGTGTCAGTCAGTCAGTAAATCAGTCAGTCAGTGACGGACATCAGAACCGGAGCACCGGATCATGTCTCCGTTAACGGCATCCTGACAGCAGCTCGCGGCTCGGTTCCGGTGTCGGTGTGCGAGATGGACGCTGGCGAGAGAAAGGTAACTCGATTTATCGACACACGAACGCGTTTAACACCCGCTGGCCTCACATTAGCTTTAGCATTAGCAGCGCTTGCGGGATTAAAATCCAAAACGGCATAATGACCGATTATTATTCTGATCAAACACTCACATGTGTGTGAAAATGCGTTTATTTGTGTTCGCGTGTGTGTGTTAGTTGTGTATATCAGAGCTGACGCGATGCTGTGAGCGAAGGTACGAAGCAAAACAATGACGCCCCTGTTATAATCAATTTAACAAACTAGATTCATTACAGTAATTAATGAAATATCAATGAACATGGCGATTATTACCAGAGCTCAATAGTCGCGTAGCGTTTGTGTGAGAATATATAATCCCCTTATTACAGTACTGTGGTAATACTCTGACGTTATTTTAAGTAATTCGGAGAACCGAGTAAATAAATATTATGGCACATCAAGACGGATATGATTTATTACTACAGTATTACGTGGAAGTACCATAGTACCAGCACTGTACTGTAGTTTCCCATCAGGCAAAGTGGTTATTGACCACATACATCTGCTTTGTAAAGGTTGAAATGTGAGTGACTTACACTCGTAGAAACGATAACATACTGTTGACTGATATTACATGACTGATTGAACGGATCGACTGTGATATTACATGACTGATTGTACGGATTCACTGTGATATTACATGACTGATTGAACAGATTGACTGTGATATTGCATCTCTGATTGAACGGATTGACGGATATTACATGACTGATTGAACGGATTGACTGTGATATTACATGACTGGTTTAACGGAGCGACTGTGATATTACATGACTGATTGAACGGATTGACGGATATTACATGACTGATTGAACAGATTGACTGTGATATTACATGACTGATTAAACGGATTGACTGTGATATTACATGACTGATTGAACGGATTGACGGATATTACATGACTGATTGAACGGATTGACTGTGATATTACATGACTGATTAAACGGATTGACTGTGATATTACATGACTGATTGAACGGATTGACGGATATTACATGACTGATTAAACGGATTGACTGTGATATTACATGACTGATTGAACGGATTGACGGATATTATATGACTGATTGAACGGATTGACTGTGATATTACATGACTGGTTGAACGGAGCGACTGTGATATTACATGACTGATTGAACGGATTGACGGATATTATATGACTGATTGAACGGATTGACTGTGATATTACATGACTGATTAAACGGATTGACTGTGATATTACATGACTGATTGAACGGATTGACTGTGATATTACATGACTGATTGAACGGATTGACTGTGATATTACATGACTGATTGAATGGATTGACTGATATTACATGACTGATTGAACGGATTGACTGTGATATTACATGACTGTTTGAACGGATTGACTGTGATATTACATGACTGATTGAACGGATTGACTGTGATATTACATGACTGATTAAACGGATTGACTGTGATATTACATGACTGATTGTACGGATTGACTGTGACAGATTGAATGGATTGATGGATATTATATGACTGATTGAACGGATCGACTGTGATATTACATGACTGATTGAACAGATTGACTGTGATATTACATGACTGATTGAACGGATTGACTGTGATATTGCATGATTGATTGAACGGATTGACTGTGATATTACATGACTGATTGAACGGATTGACCGTGATATTACATGACTGATTGTACGGATTGACTGTGACAGATTGAACGGATTGACTGTGATATTACATGACTTATTGAACGGAGCGACTGTGATATTACATGACTGATTGAACGGATCGACTGTGATATTACATGACTTATTGAACGGAGCGACTGTGATATTACATGACTGATTGAACGGATTGACTGTGATATTACATGACGGATTGAACGGATTGACTGTGATATTACATGACTGATTGAACGGAGCGACTGTGATATTACATGACTTATTGAACGGAGCGACTGTGATATTACATGACTGATTGAACGGATCGACTGTGATATTACATGACTTATTGAACGGAGCGACTGTGATATTACATGACTGATTGAACGGATTGACTGTGATATTACATGACGGATTGAACGGATTGACTGTGATATTACATGACGGATTGAACGGATTGACTGTGATATTACATGACTGATTGAACGGATTGACTGTGATATTACATGACTGATTGAACGGATTGACTGATATTACATGACTTATTGAACGGAGCGACTTTGATATTACATGACTGATTGAACGGATCGACTGTGATATTACATGACTGATTGAACGGATCGACTGTGATATTACATGACTGATTGAACGGATTGACTGTGATATTGCATGACTGATTGAACGGATCGACTGTGATATTACATGACTGATTGAACGGATTGACTGTGATATTACATGACGGATTGAACGGATTGACTGTGATATTACATGACGGATTGAACGGATTGACTGTGATATTACATGACTGATTGAACGGATTGACTGATATTACATGACTTATTGAACGGATTGACTGTGATATTACATGACGGATTGAACGGATTGACTGTGATATTACATGACTGATTGAACGGATTGACTGTGATATTACATGACTGATTGAACGGATTGACTGTGATATTACATGACGGATTGAACGGATTGACTGTGATATTACATGACTGATTGAACGGATTGACTGTGATATTACATGACTGATTGAACGGATTGACTGATATTACATGACTGATTGAACGGATTGACTGTGATATTACATGACGGATTGAACGGATTGACGGTGATATTACATGACGGATTGAACGGATTGACTGTGATATTACATGACTGATTGAACGGATTGACTGTGATATTACATGACTGATTGAACGGATTGACTGATATTACATGACTTATTGAACGGAGCGACTGTGATATTACATGACTGATTGAACGGATTGACTGTGATATTACATGACTTATTGAACGGAGCGACTGTGATATTACATGACTGATTGAACGGATCGACTGTGATATTACATGACTTATTGAACGGAGCGACTGTGATATTACATGACTGATTGAACGGATTGACTGTGATATTACATGACTGATTGAACGGAGCGACTGTGATATTACATGACTGATTGAACGGATTGACTGTGATATTACATGACTTATTGAACGGAGCGACTGTGATATTACATGACTGATTGAACGGAGCGACTGTGATATTACATGACTGATTGAACGGATTGACTGTGATATTACATGACTTATTGAACGGAGCGACTGTGATATTACATGACTGATTGAACGGATCGACTGTGATATTACATGACTTATTGAACGGAGCGACTGTGATATTACATGACTGATTGAACGGATTGACTGTGATATTACATGACGGATTGAACGGATTGACTGTGATATTACATGACGGATTGAACGGATTGACTGTGATATTACATGACTGATTGAACGGATTGACTGTGATATTACATGACTGATTGAACGGATTGACTGATATTACATGACTTATTGAACGGAGCGACTGTGATATTACATGACTGATTAAACGGATTGACTGTGATATTACATGACTGATTGAACGGATTGACTGTGATATTGCATGACTGATTGAACGGATTGACTGTGATATTGCATGACTGATTGAACGGATTGACTGATATTACATGACTGATTGAACGGATTGACTGTGATATTACATGACTGATTAAACGGATTGACTGTGATATTACATGACTGATTGAACGGATTGACTGTGATATTGCATGACTGATTGAACGGATTGACTGATATTACATGACTGATTGAACGGATTGACTGATATTACATGACTGATTGAACGGATTGACTGATATTACATGACTGATTGAACGGATTGACCGTGATATTACATGACTGATTGAACGGATTGACTGATATTACATGACTGATTGAACGGATTGACTGATATTACATGACTGATTGAACGGATTGACTGTGATATTACATGACTGATTGAACGGATTGACTGATTGAACGGATTGACTGTTATATTACATGACTGATTGAACGGATTGACTGTGATATTACATGACTGATTGAACGGATTGACCGTGATATTACATGACTGATTGTACGGATTGACTGTGACAGATTGAACGGATTGACGGATATTATATGACTGATTGAACGGATTGACTGATATTACATGACTGATTGAACGGATTGACTGTGATATTGCATGACTTATTGAACGGATCGACTGTGATATTACATGACTTATTGAACGGATTGACTGTGATATTACATGACTGATTGAACAGATTGACTGTGATATTACATGACTTATTGAACGGAGCGACTGTGATATTACATGACTGATTGAACGGATTGACTGTGATATTACATGACTGATTGAACGGATTGACTGTGATATTACATGACTGATTAAACGGATTGACTGTGATATTACATGACTGATTGAACGGATGATCGACTGTGATATTACATGACTGATTAAACGGATTGACTGTGATATTACATGACTGATTGAACGGATTGACTGTGATATTGCATGACTGATTGAACGGATTGACTGATATTACATGACTGATTGAACGGATTGACTGTGATATTACATGACTGATTGAACGGATTGACTGTGATATTACATGACTGATTAAACGGATTGACTGTGATATTACATGACTGATTGAACGGATTGACTGTGATATTGCATGACTGATTGAACGGATTGACTGATATTACATGACTGATTGAACGGATTGACTGATATTACATGACTGATTGAACGGATTGACTGTGATATTACATGACTGATTAAACGGATTGACTGTGATATTACATGACTTATTGTACGGATGATCGACTGTGATATTACATGACTGATTGAACGGATTGACTGATATTACATGACTGATTGTACGGATCGACTGTGATATTACATGACTGATTGTACGGATTATCGACTGTGATATTACATGACTGATTGAACGGATTGACTGATATTACATGACTGATTGAACGGATTGACTGATATTACATGACTGATTGAACGGATTGACCGTGATATTACATGACTGATTGAACGGATTGACTGATATTACATGACTGATTGAACGGATTGACTGATATTACATGACTGATTGAACGGATTGACTGTGATATTACATGACTGATTGAACGGATTGACTGATTGAACGGATTGACTGTTATATTACATGACTGATTGAACGGATTGACTGTGATATTACATGACTGATTGAACGGATTGACCGTGATATTACATGACTGATTGTACGGATTGACTGTGACAGATTGAACGGATTGACGGATATTATATGACTGATTGAACGGATTGACTGATATTACATGACTGATTGAACGGATTGACTGTGATATTGCATGACTTATTGAACGGATCGACTGTGATATTACATGACTTATTGAACGGATTGACTGTGATATTACATGACTGATTGAACAGATTGACTGTGATATTACATGACTTATTGAACGGAGCGACTGTGATATTACATGACTGATTGAACGGATTGACTGTGATATTACATGACTGATTGAACGGATTGACTGTGATATTACATGACTGATTAAACGGATTGACTGTGATATTACATGACTGATTGAACGGATGATCGACTGTGATATTACATGACTGATTAAACGGATTGACTGTGATATTACATGACTGATTGAACGGATTGACTGTGATATTGCATGACTGATTGAACGGATTGACTGATATTACATGACTGATTGAACGGATTGACTGTGATATTACATGACTGATTGAACGGATTGACTGTGATATTACATGACTGATTAAACGGATTGACTGTGATATTACATGACTGATTGAACGGATTGACTGTGATATTGCATGACTGATTGAACGGATTGACTGATATTAC
The DNA here is from genome assembly GCF_051911475.1 of Siphateles boraxobius. Taxonomy (NCBI): domain Eukaryota; kingdom Metazoa; phylum Chordata; class Actinopteri; order Cypriniformes; family Leuciscidae; genus Siphateles; species Siphateles boraxobius. Next base: position 6,240,820 of record NW_027508942.1, read on the forward strand.
ATGACTGATTGAACGGATTGACTGATATTACATGACTGATTGAACGGATTGACTGTGATATTACATGACTGATTAAACGGATTGACTGTGATATTACATGACTTATTGTACGGATGATCGACTGTGATATTACATGACTGATTGAACGGATTGACTGATATTACATGACTGATTGTACGGATCGACTGTGATATTACATGACTGATTGTACGGATTATCGACTGTGATATTACATGACTGATTGAACGGATTGACTGATATTACATGACTGATTGTACGGATTGACTGTGATATTACATGACTGATTGTACGGATGATCGACTGTGATATTACATGACTGATTGAACGGATTGACTGTGATATTACATGACTGATTGAACGGATTGACTTTGATATTACATGACTGATTGTACGGATGATCGACTGTGATATTACATGACTGATTGAACGGATTGACTGTGATATTACATGACTGATTGTACGGATGATCGACTGTGATATTACATGACTGATTGTACGGATTCACTGTGATATTACATGACTGATTGTACGGATTGACTGTGACAGATTGAACGGATTGACTGATATTATATGACTGATTGAACGGATTGACTGTGATATTACATGACTGATTGTACGGATGATCGACTGTGATATTACATGACTGATTGAACGGATTGACTGATATTACATGACTGATTGTACGGATTGACTGTGATATTACATGACTGATTGTACGGATGATCGACTGTGATATTACATGACTGATTGTACGGATGATCGACTGTGATATTACATGACTGATTGAACGGATTGACTGTGATATTACATGACTGATTGAACGGATTGACTTTGATATTACATGACTGATTGTACGGATGATCGACTGTGATATTACATGACTGATTGAACGGATTGACTGTGATATTACATGACTGATTGTACGGATGATCGACTGTGATATTACATGACTGATTGTACGGATTCACTGTGATATTACATGACTGATTGTACGGATTGACTGTGACAGATTGAACGGATTGACTGATATTATATGACTGATTGAACGGATTGACTGTGATATTACATGACTGATTGTACGGACTGACTGTGATATTACATGACTGGTTTAACAGATCGACTGTGATATTACATGACTGATTGAACAGATTGACTGTGATATTACATGACTGATTGAACGGATGATCGACTGTGATATTACATGACTGATTGAACGGATGATCGACTGTGATATTACATGACTGATTGAACGGATGATCGACTGTGATATTACATGACTGATTGTACGGATGATCGACTGTGATATTACATGACTGATTGTACGGATGATCGACTGTGATATTGCATGACTGATTGAACGGATTGACTGATATTACATGACTGATTGAACGGATTGACTATGATATTACATGACTGATTGTACGGACTGACTGTGATATTACATGACTGGTTGAACAGATCGACTTTGATATTACATGACTGATTGAACGGATTGACTGTGATATTACATGACTGATTGAACAGATTGACTGTGATATTACATGACTGATTGAACAGATTGACTGTGATATTACATGACTTATTGAACGTATCGACTGTGATATTACATGACTGATTGAACAGATTGACTGTGATATTACATGACTTATTGAACGTATCGACTGTGATATTACATGACTGATTGAACGGATTGACTGTGATATTACATGACTGATTGAACGGATTGACTGTGATATTACATGACTGATTGAACGGATTGACTGTGATATTACATGACTGATTGTACGGACTGACTGTGATATTACATGACTGGTTGAACAGATCGACTGTGATATTACATGACTGATTGAACGGATTGACTGTGATATTACATGACTGATTGAACGGATTGACTGATATTACATGACTGATTGAACAGATTGACTGTGATATTACATGACTTATTGAACGTATCGACTGTGATATTACATGACTGATTGAACAGATTGACTGTGATATTACATGACTGATTGAACGGATTGACTGTGATATTAAATGACTGATTGAACGGATTGACTGTGATATTACATGACTGATTGAACGGATTGACTGTGATATTACATGACTGATTGAACGGATCGACTGTGATATTACATGACTGATTGAACAGATTGACTTTGACATTGTGACTTATATCACATGACTTATAGTATAGCTAGCGACTGTGATATTACAGTGAGTTGGGTTCTCTGTTTATTCAGTCTGGCTTGGTGTGTGTGTGTGTGTGTGTGTGTGTTTTCCGGGTTTCTGCAGACACCGATTGCATCTGATCCGTCAGGTTTTTCTGCATTGATCACATTCCTCTCGCGTCTGTGATGTTCCTGTCGGTCAGATCAGTTTCTGTGCATTTCTCCTCGTGTTCCTGCTCAAGTCTGTCCTATCAGAGCTTCTCATGATGTCAGTGAGATATTTCTCAGAACTGTATCACGTGTGTTTGTCTTTGCAGAGCGATGCTGTCATTTCCTGTTTGAGATTGACCCACACTTTCTCAAAAAGTCCAAATCCAAAATTAGGAAAGTTTTAAATTTGCCTAATTTTTGGAGCGATTACCTTAATGTATTTGTAATGCAAAACCACAAGTTTTTTTTTATTTGTTATTTTACTTGGTTTAACGTCAGCGGCCGGCTTTGTGGCGCTCAACACATATTGGGTTATATGGACGTTTTACCGAAACCTCAGTATCAGTTCAGGATAGTCTGAACTCTTCCAACCAAAACTGATCTCTAAAGCACATTTTAGTGCTGGGCAATGGTTAATCGCATCCGAAATAAAAGTTTGTGTTTACATAATGTGTGTGTGTGTGTGTGTAGTATTGTGTATAATAATTTTGAAAAAAAAAAAAAATATATATATATATATATATAAAATATCAATTATGTATTAATGTGTTTGTGTGTGTGTATGTGTATATATACAGTATATACATGCAAATATTTCTTAAAAATATACATGCATATGTGTATTTTTATACAAAATAATTTTACACCGTATATATACACACACACACACACACACACATATATTATGTAAACACAAACTTTTATTTCGGCGATGTTGCCCAGCACTATGGACATATAGAATATTTATTGGAGTTAGATCTTAAGTGCAATGTAATGATGAAGATCCACTTTTTGGATCAGATTATTATGGAAGTTGAGTTCGAGTCTCTTTCCTTAAAACATCTTTACAACCAAAATACATGGAGGGAATCACTCAAAGTCAAACCACCTTTATTTCCACAGCTCTTTATACAATACAGATTGTTTAAAAGCAATAATAAACAGGAAAATAACAGAATCAATGATGCAAAATGTATCAAATATGAGACTAATTCTGCTGTAAAGCTGCTCTAAAAAGACAATAGAAACCATATAGAAGCATCAGAATATTAAAAATAGTCGAGCAACTAGAGATGGAGTGACCCAAAGTGATTCTTTCTGTATGATTCCCTCCGCAGTCTCTCTCTCTCTCTCTCTCTCTCTCTCTCTCTCTCTCTCTCTCTCTCTCTCTCTCTCTCTCTCTCTCTCTCTCTCTCTCTCTCTCTCTCTCTCTCTCTCTCTCTCTTTCTCTCTCTCTCTCTCTCTCTCTCTCTCTCTGTGTCTCCTGTCTTTCTTCAGCACAAAAACCCTCTGTTTTCTACACAAAGTCTTGACACAGAAATGCTGAAAAGACAAAAGCGCCCCTCGTCGCCCTCATTAGTTCAGCCCACACTGAGACCACCGCTTCACGTTCATGAATCTCCTGCCATTCAAGAGTTCTGCATGTTCTCTGCCAGGTTCATCCACACATTTTACCACGTTTAAAGGGATAGTCCACCCAAAAATGATCATTTTGTCATCATTTACTTGCTCACATCGATCCAAACCTGTGTGATTTTCTCCTACAAAAGAAGATATTGATCTATAAAATGTAAGATCAATATCAAATGAGATCAAATCAGTAAGATCCAATGTAAGTAAATGGGGTCCAGCGTTGTATGATTCCCAATGTTCTTCAACATGTGATCTTGTCTTTATCTCGGTACACTGTAAAAAAATATTTCCATGATTTATCACGACATTTTTTCTTTTGTCAAATCCACTTAGACCATTTATGTGGTTCAGATAACTTAATATTTTGAGTTTCTTTTGATTAATCCATTCTCCTTCATTGTACTACCTCATTTTATTTACTTTTTTTTAAAAAGTAAAACCAACAGTGTAGGTTGTGACTCTCTCACTTTGACTCACTTCAGTGTGTGTATTGATGGTGTACTCTAATCTGTCCAGACCGGCTGCTTGTGTAATTAGCTTAACGGCGGCCGCCGTCCTCACTTTAAACCCTGATGTGACGCCTAAATCCGTTTGTCTTGATCACATGCGTTTTATGTGTCACGTGATATTGAACCAAATCAATTCCAGTGCTTTACAGAATATCAGGATGTTAATGTTTATCATTAATGCTTTGTTGTCACGTTGAGCAGTTTAGAGCGATGGGATAGTTTACATTTGGAGATTTGGTTAGCAGCGTGGACTGATGTTACTGTCGGGGATCTGATTGGACGAGAGAGCAGATGTTGTGTGACATCACAATCGGAAGAGTGTACAGAGCTCTGCCCACCACCTACAGACGAACAATTGCTGCTATATACCATAACACACACTCCATTCAGACACACACACACACTCACACACACACACACACGCACACACACAGCATCAGATGTGTCTTTGTTTCTGCTTATTATTTCCTTCAGCTGAGACGCTTCAGATGCGACTGTTCAACATGATGGATTTAAATTGCTTGAAATATGATTGAAATCACTTCAAAAAGGAAAATACAGTTCAGTGCAAAATGTGCAAATCTGTCATATAGCCTACATACAATTTACATAGAACAAATTATAGAACATTATAATTGCGTTAGGGACATGACTTTTTATGGTGAGATTTTTGTTTTTGAAATCACTTAAAAATTCTATAAAAATTTGATTTAGCAGCCAATATATTTAGCAGCCGATTTATCGGCCAAAATGTTCATATTGGTGCATCCCTATATATATATATATATTCCCATTGAACTTTCAAACTCTGGCCTGTTAATAATTGTTGCATTTACGTTTGTTGATTTTAGCCTGTCTGCTTTCAAACTGTGCTGTTTTTATGTTAAAAGTGTTTATAACCTTGTTGGTGCTCGATGTTGAGCATACAACCATACATTAATAAAAAAAATACTGTACCAAGAAAAATCATGACCCAGAACCAACCAAATACATAAGTACACCATTACACCACTAGTATCATCCGACCGGAATCACGGTGGTTTTACTCCTCATTTTCCCGTGATTGTAGAGATTGTGTAGAGATTGTGTAGAGATTGTGTAGAGAGCGTAGAGAGTGTAGAGATTGTTTAGAGAGCGTAGAGATTTTAGAGATTGTAGAGATTGTGTAGAGAGCGTAGAGATTGTGTAGAGAGTGTAGAGATTGTAGAGATTGTAGAGATTGTGTAGAGAGCATAGAGATTGTAGAGATTGTGTAGAGAGCGTAGAGATTGTAGAGATTGTGTAGAGAGCGATTGTGTAGAGAGCATAGAGATTGTAGAGATTGTGTAGAGAGCGATTGTGTAGAGAGTGTAGTGATTGTAGAGATTGTGTAGATACTAGAGAGCATAGAGATTGTAGAGATTGTGTAGAGAGTGTAGAGATTGTGTAGAGAGCGATTGTGTAGAGAGCGTAGAGATTGTAGAGATTGTGTAGAGAGCGTAGAGATTGTGTAGAGAGCGATTGTGTAGAGAGCGTAGAGATTGTAGAGATTGTGTAGAGAGTGTAGAGATTGTGTAGAGAGCGTAGAGATTGTGTAGAGAGCATAGAGATTGTAAAGATTGTGTAGAGCGATTGTGTAGAGAGCGAAGAGATTGTAGAGATTGTGTAGAGAGCGATTGTGTAGAGAGCGAAGAGATTGTAGAGATTGTGTAGAGAGCGTAGAGATTGTGTAGAGAGCATAGAGATTGTAAAGATTGTGTAGAGAGCGATTGTGTAGAGAGCGAAGAGATTGTAGAGATTGTGTAGAGGCGTAGAGATTGTGTAGAGAGCATAGAGATTGTAAAGATTGTGTAGAGCGATTGTGTAGAGAGCGAAGAGATTGTGTAGAGAGCGATTGTGTAGAGAGCGTAGAGATTCTAGAGATTGTGTAGAGAGTGTAGAGATTGTAGAGATTGTGTAAAGAGCGTAGAGATTGTAGAGATTGTGTAGAGAGCATAGAGATTCTGTAGAGAGCGTAGAGATTGTAGAGATTGTGTAGAGAGCGATTGTGTAGAGAGCGTAGAGATTGTAGAGATTGTGTAGAGTGTAGAGATTGTGTATAGGGATGGGGCCGATCCGATCCAGTATCGGTATCGGCTCCGATACAGCCATTTTTGCCGGATCGGGTATCGGTCAGACGAGGCCGATCTAAATCCGATATTGTGTGTTTACTATTGTGTTATTGTTAAGCACCACAAAAGTATTATAAAGCACCATTAAGTGTTCGTGCACTATATTATAAGTGTTCTGAAGCCATTCTATAGTATAATGTGAGATAGAAATGAATAAAGTCATTAAATTCAAGATCACGTAAACTGTTCCCTCCGCTGCAGCTGTCAATCATTCTTCATTCAGCATTCAACAGCGCGTCGCGTTCGGTTATGACAGTCAACTCGATGAAACTCTCCAAGATGATTCAATTACTATTATTATACTTGAGCTGCAGATAAAGCTCTATGGTTTCGTATAAAATGACTATCTTGCTGGACTTGCTGTACCTTAATCATGTTACTTTTTAACGTGTGTCTGTTAGATCACAACACTGGAGAGCACTATAATTGTTCTTCAAGCACACAGTAACTGAAATTTAAAACTGTTAAAAGAAAAGGGTGAATAAACTATTGCATAGATAGATACTGTATAATACACTACGCATCAATATGTCTTTCCTTTGTGCGTTGAACTTTTCAATGCGGACTCGACGCGCTGCGCGCTGTGACTCCATGTTGCTTCAAGCGCATCATTCTGCGCTCGGGATGCGCATAAGCGCTTTGTGCCGCACTGTATTGGAGTCTTTCATAATCATATCATAATACTTTTGCGCAATGAAAGATTATTAAATGTCCCATCTATCATATGTTGCTGCCTCAATAAACAGCTGTGCTATACATTAAAAAAATGTCTTAATTTTATAGTAGCTAGACTATATATAAAATAATTTATCTTTTTGAATTTTGTTATCTTGTTTTTTATGAATGTATTTTACAACAATACAAACAGCAATGTGTAACGTTTTACCAGATTTGGTGCTGGTGCCTACACTTATTGTCTCTTATTTGTTTCTAACCTTATACTTACCTCAAGTTGCCTTTTAGGACATACATGCATACATATCATACTTGCCTGTAGAGAGAAGTTTATTGCAGCATCATATAAAATCAACAATAATGATAATAATAATATTAAAGCAAACACAGCTCTGGTATCGGAATAGTATCGGTATCGGCCGATATCCAAATTCAGGTATCGGGATCGGATCGGAAGTGAAAAAATGCGGATCGGTGCATCCCTAATTGTGTAGAGTGTAGAGATTGTGTAGAGATTGTGTAGAGTGTAGAGATTGTGTAGAGTGTAGAGATTGTAGAGATTGTAGAGATTGTGTAGAGAGCGTAGAGATTGTAGAGATTGTGTAGAGAGCGTAGAGATTGTGTAGAGAGCGTAGAGATTGTATAGAGATTGTAGAGATTGTGTAGAGAGCGTAGAGATTGTAGAGATTGTGTAGAGAGTGTAGAGATTGTGTAGAGAGTGTAGAGATTGTGTAGAGAGTGTAGAGATTGTGTAGAGAGTGTAGAGATTGTGTAGAGAGTGTAGAGATTGTGTAGAGAGCGTAGAGATTGTAGAGAGCGTAGAGATTGTAGAGAGCGTAGAGATTGTAGAGAGCGTAGAGATTGTAGAGAGCGTAGAGATTGTAGAGAGCGTAGAGATTGTAGAGAGCGTAGAGATTGTGTAGAGAGCGTAGAGATTGTAGAGATTGTAGAGATTGTGTAGAGAGCGTAGAGATTGTAGAGAGCGTAGAGATTGTGTAGAGAGTGTAGAGATTGTGTAGAGAGCGTAGAGATTGTAGAGATTGTGTAGAGATTGTAGAGATTGTGTAGAGAGTGTAGAGATTGTGTAGAGAGCGTAGAGATTGTAGAGATTGTGTAGAGAGCGTAGGGATTGTGTAGAGTGTAGAGCAGGGGTCTCCAACAAGTCGCTTGCGAGCTACCAGTAGCTCATCTTTTGCGCGCTCAAGTTCGTTATTTCAAATGTAGGAAGCTCATAATTAAAGCGACGCACTCATTTTTTCCAGGCGCAGCGAGATGAAAAAATCCTTTAAAACTTTGTCGTTGTGGAGAGCGCAGTGCATGGTTGCATAGCAACGACAGACGCCACGGGGAAATCGGACCGAATTTTACTATTAATAATAAAAGATAAGCTAATGTGCATTGTAAACGTCAGTAATTTATCTTTTTTGACTCATTCTTTTTTATAAAAATGATTTAAAGGGTTAAATATGCGAGGTTTCTTTTTATAAATCTTTTTTATATAATGTAGAGAGTGTAGACTGTAGAGATTGTAGAGATTGTGTAGAGAGTGTAGACTGTAGAGATTGTAGAGTTTGTGTAGGGAGTGTAGACTGTAGAGATTGTGTAGAGAGTGTAGACTGTAGAGATTGTAGAGATTGTAGAGTTTGTGTAGAGAGTGTAGACTGTAGAGATTGTGTAGAGATTGTAGAGTTTGTGTAGAGAGTGTAGAGAGTGTGTAGAGAGTGTAGACTGTAGAGATTGTAGAGATTGTGTAGAGTGTAGAGATTGTAGAGTTTGTGTAGAGAGTGTAGAGAGTGTGTAGAGAGTGTAGACTGTAGAGATTGTAGAGATTGTGTAGAGAGTGTAGAGATTGTAGAGTTTGTGTAGAGATTGTAGAGTTTGTGTAGAGAGTGTAGACTGTAGAGATTGTGTAGAGATTGTAGAGTTTGTGTAGAGTGTAGACTGTAGAGAATGTAGAGTTTGTGTAGAGAGTGTAGAGATTGTAGAGATTGTGTAGAGTGTAGACTGTAGAGATTGTAGAGTTTGTGTAGAGAGTGTAGACTGTAGAGATTGTAGAGTTTGTGTAGAGAGTGTAGACTGTAGTGATTGTAGAGATTGTGTAGAGAGTGTAGAGATTGTGTGGAGAGTGTAGACTGTAGAGATTGTGTAGACTAGAGATTGTAGAGTTTGTGTAGAGAGTGTAGACTGTAGAGATTGTGTAGAGAGTGTAGACTGTAGAGATTGTGTAGAGAGTGTAGACTGTAGTGATTGTAGAGATTGTGTAGAGAGTGTAGAGATTGTGTAGAGAGTGTAGACTGTAGAGATTGTAGAGATTGTGTAGACTAGAGATTGTAGAGTTTGTGTAGAGATTGTAGAGATTGTGTAGAGAGTGTAGACTGTAGAGATTGTAGAGATTGTGTAGAGTGTAGACTGTAGAGATTGTTGAGATTTGTAGAGAGTGTAGACTGTAGAGATTGTAGAGTTTGTGTTGAGAGTGTAGACTGTAGAGATTGTAGAGATTGTGTAGAGATTGTAGAGATTGTGTATAGAGTGTAGAGATTGTAGAGTTTGTGTAGAGAGTGTAGAGAGTGTAGAGATTGTAGAGTTTGTGTAGAGAGTGTAGACTGTAGAGATTGTAGAGATTGTGTAGAGATTGTAGAGTTTGTGTAGAGAGTGTAGAGATTGTAGAGATTGTGTAGAGAGTGTAGATTGTAGAGAATGTAGACTGTAGAGATTGTAGAGTTTGTGTAGAGAGTGTAGAGTTTGTGTAGAGAGTGTAGAGTTTGTGTAGAGAGTGTAGAGATTGTAGAGATTGTGTAGAGAGTGTAGACTGTAGAGATTGTAGAGATTGTAGACTGTAGAGATTGTAGAGTTTGTGTAGAGAGTGTAGACTGTAGAGATTGTGTAGAGAGTGTAGAGTTTGTGTAGAGATTGTGTAGAGAGTGTAGACTGTAGAGATGTGTAGACTAGAGATTGTAGAGATTGTAGAGTTTGTGTAGAGAGTGTAGACTAGAGATTGTAGAGATTGTGTAGAGAGTGTAGACTGTAGAGATTGTTGAGATTTGTAGAGATTGTGTAGAGAGTGTGTAGACTGTAGTGATTGTAGAGTTTGTGTAGAGAGTGTAGAGATTGTGTAGAGAGTGTAGAGATTGTGTAGAGAGTGTAGAGATTGTGTAGAGAGTGTAGAGATTGTGTAGAGTGTAGAGATTGTAGAGTTTGTGTAGAGAGTGTAGAGATTCTGTAGAGATTGTAGAGTTTGTGTAGAGAGTGTAGACTGTAGAGATTGTAGAGATTGTGTAGAGAGTGTAGACTGTAGAGATTGTAGAGATTGTGTAGAGAGTGTAGACTGTAGTGATTGTAGAGATTGTGTAGAGAGTGTAGAGATTGTGTAGAGAGTGTAGACTGTAGAGATTGTAGAGATTGTGTAGACTAGAGATTGTAGAGTTTGTGTAGAGATTGTAGAGATTGTAGACTGTAGAGATTGTAGAGATTGTGTAGAGTGTAGACTGTAGAGATTGTTGAGATTTGTAGAGAGTGTAGACTGTAGAGATTGTAGAGTTTGTGTTGAGAGTGTAGACTGTAGAGATTGTGTAGAGATTGTAGAGATTGTGTAGAGATTGTAGAGATTGTGTATAGAGTGTAGAGATTGTAGAGTTTGTGTAGAGAGTGTAGAGAGTGTAGAGATTGTAGAGTTTGTGTAGAGAGTGTAGACTGTAGAGATTGTAGAGATTGTGTAGAGATTGTAGAGTTTGTGTAGAGAGTGTAGAGATTGTAGAGATTGTGTAGAGAGTGTAGACTGTAGAGATTGTAGAGAATGTAGACTGTAGAGATTGTAGAGTTTGTGTAGAGAGTGTAGAGTTTGTGTAGAGAGTGTAGAGATTGTAGAGATTGTGTAGAGAGTGTAGACTGTAGAGATTGTAGAGATTGTAGAGTTTGTGTAGAGAGTGTAGACTGTAGAGATTGTGTAGAGAGTGTAGAGTTTGTGTAGAGATTGTGTAGAGAGTGTAGACTGTAGAGATGTGTAGACTAGAGATTGTAGAGTTTGTGTAGAGAGTGTAGACTAGAGATTGTAGAGATTGTGTAGAGAGTGTAGACTGTAGAGATTGTTGAGATTTGTAGAGATTGTGTAGAGAGTGTGTAGACTGTAGTGATTGTAGAGTTTGTGTAGAGAGTGTAGAGATTGTGTAGAGAGTGTAGAGATTGTGTAGAGATTGTGTAGAGAGTGTAGAGATTGTGTAGAGAGTGTAGAGAGTGTAGAGATTGTAGAGTTTGTGTAGAGAGTGTAGAGATTGTGTAGAGAGTGTAGAGAGAGTGTAGAGAGTGTAGAGATTGTGTAGAGATTGTAGAGATTGTGTAGAGAGTGTAGACTGTAGAGATTGTAGAGATTGTGTAGAGAGTGTAGAGATTGTGTAGAGATTGTGTAGAGATTGTGTAGAGATTGTGTAGAGAGTGTAGAGATTAGAGAGTGTAGAGAGTGTAGAGATTGTAGAGTTTGTGTAGAGATTGTGTAGAGTTTGTGTAGAGTTTGTGTAGAGTTTGTGTAGAGTTTGTGTAGA
>NW_027508942.1:6257500-6272500 GCF_051911475.1 Siphateles boraxobius
ACACAAGGTCTCGAGAGTTTTTTAAAAGTAGAAATGATTTGAACTTGAGCGCAGTGTTTTTAGAACACCATGTCACGCGCGAGTTTACAACATTTGTGTGTGTTTACTCGTGGTTTATGAGGACATGATTTGGTTTTACAATAAACAAACAGACACCTACAGTGGCCAGCTAAACAAATGTATTTAAACACACACACACACACACCATACATCGCATGCTCCGTAGATACATTAACTATACGTGATCATGTTGTTTACTTGCTAACAACATGATCACGTTACTTGCATCTGACGTCACACACGCCCATACTTGAAAAAAAGTTTCCGAAACTTGTGACAAACTCTAAGGGGTATTTGTGGCACAGAAATACTCCATCAAACGTACAACTTAATTTTTTAAACTTTGTCCATGTTTAGCATGGGAATCCAACTCTATAACAGTGTAAAAAACTCACTATGCATGAAATAGCATTTCACCCCCCCGACCTTTAAAACTGCAGTGAACCAAAGACAGTCTCAAAAACACGCTTTGAAATCACTGGTGTTTCTGACGTCACAAACTACCTTGTAACCAATCAGATCAACGTGTGATCGTCAACGAGTGGATCTCTGAGTGAGTGAGTGGAGGCGGGGCTCATTTGCATATTCATGGAACCGCACATACTAAAAGATACATTCAAGATATTTTAAGGCATGAAGAATATTTTTCAAGGATTAAACTTTTACATATGTCATTTTGGTGATCAAAGATGAGTTTTAAGGGATAAAATGATTGTCTACAGGAGGACTTTAAGAAAATGCGTCATCCATGTATGTCACGTGCACTTTACACGAGTTTACATGCCGGTTTATTGCCATTACAGTTTACATACGCCACATTTTACTGCGATTATTTATTCAAACTTTTTACTCCGCTACATTTCTGTCAAAGTCCTCGAGTAGAAAGTAGTGATGTTAGTCAGGCATGATTTTTTTTCGTCTCTAAAACGTGATTGGATATTTGCGAGTGACAGATCTATCAGTAATCTCTCATGTTGGGTCACGTGTCGTGAAGTTCGGGATTAGTACGATTTCTCGTTACTAGTGATCTGTGAGAGACAGTACCGTTGTCACAACTAATGGTTTGAAAGTTTTGTTTTCATGGCAAATAAGTATTTCTGTTGCGCTGAATAATAATAATAAAAAAAATATGATTATGATGGCTGTCTTCTTTATCAATTCATTTGTTTAATTTCAATAGGTTTTATAACTTTCTAAAAGCTCTTAATTCCACAGATACTACACACTGGTTAGTGTATTAACTAGGTTACTTCAGAGGCATATGTTTCTGTAACAATGCAACAATAATAAAACAATGCATTGATATTTACTTTTTTTACTTTTGATACTCAAGTACTTTTAAAAACAAGTACTTCTGTACTTTTACTTGGGTACCATTACAAGTAAGAGTTGTAAAGCATAAGTACATGTACTGCGTTAGATTAAACTGGGAAGGGTCATAGCACTTGCATATTGTCAGTTTCACTGCTTCTATTGTTCTCATTGTAAGTCACTTAGGATAAAAGCATATGCTAAATGACTAAATGTAAATTTAATGGAGTTATATTTGATCGGTAGTATCTGTACTTAAGGAAGTAAGGTTGTGTAATTTCTCTACCTCTTTTTTCCCAGGTTTTTGTTAAACACTGTTATGAGAGATGTTGAAACATGATGTTGTGTAATAGTGTTTTTGTTTTTTGATTAGTGTCTTGCTTCTTGCATGCTTTATAATGCAATGCACATTGCTCAACTATCTGTTTCAATTGTGCTTTACAAATAAACCACCTTTTCATGGCTCCAGTCGACAGCTGCCCGTGTATAACGGAGGAGATCAGCGCTGGCAGCAGCTCAACCCGAGCCCCGGCGGGCCGTACCTGGCGTACCCGATCCTGCCGTCCCCTCAGCCTCCCGTCACCAGCGATTACGCCACGTACTACCACGCCATCATGCCCACGCCCTGCCCTCCTGTCATGGGCTTCTACCAGCCCTTCCCGGGGCCGTTTGCGGGGCCCGTGTCGGCCGGCGTGTTGAACTCTGTGTCCGACTGCAGCGAGAGAGCGACACCACAGAGAGGGAGAGGCGTCCCACGAACACCTGTACTGCACAAGGTATGAGATGAGCCCTGAACACACACACACACACACACACATGTCTGGTTCGCTGTCTTTGTGGGGACTCTCCATAGGCATAATGGTTTTTATACTGTACAAACTGTATATTCTATCCTCTTACACTAGTCGTACCCCTAAACCTACCCATCACACACAACTTTCTGCATTTTTACATTTTCAAAATTCAAAGTTTAGAATATTTATTAAACCATTTCCCTCGTTGGACTGCTGGCTGGTCCACACAATGTAGGAGATCTCAGATTTTACTATCCTTGTGGTGACATTTGGCCCCCGCAATGTAATATAAACACGGACACACACACACACACACACACACACACTCGAGATGTGACTGCTGATCCACTGTGTGATACTGACAAAAAAATATCGAAAATACATTAGCTGCATCTGAATATGCTTTTAGAAGCATTTACACAGATGGTTTAATGCAGCTCAGAGGTCATCAATGCATTTACAAATGCCTAAACAATTTTTTGAACACTGTTACTGCACAAGGTATGAGATGAGCCCTGAACACACACACTGAAGTAATTTAATATTCAACAATATTATTTATTTGCCTGCATTGACACCATTATATGAAAACTGAACTGAGCTGGACGATGACATCACTGTTTTTCCAGACCGGCTATATATATATATATATATATATATATATATATATATATAAATATATGAACTAAATTAATAACTTTTTTTTTTTACAACAAAAATTAACCACCACTGAATTTACTTTAGCTGGACTATGACTCCATTTTCTTCTAGACACAAACTTTGTTGCATTATTTTCCTGTCTATCTCAGAGATGAGCCCTGAACACACACTCAATATGTGACTGCTGATCCACTGTGCGATATTGACAAAAAATATCAGATTATAAAATATCGAAAATACAGAAGCTGCATCTGATGTGGCGTTTAAATGCCATTTACACAGACGTTTAATGCGGCTTAGAGTGACATCAGTGCGTTTAACCTGCAGTTACAAACGCATAAATAATGTTTTGATGTTTTAAACATAAAACGTTGAATATTGATATTTTGAAATTATATAAAAAAATGCAAAGATACTTTAAATGTGAAATTGAAACCGCCAGTAGGTGGCAGCAAGTCACTGTTAATGAGTGAGTCCATCCCTGCATCCCAATGTCTATACTATCTATCCTAAATTGTGTGTGAGAATAGAATAAGTGTGTCCCAAAGCTTGTGTCCTCTTCTGCTACACACTCAAAAGCATCTACTTTTTCTTTACAAAAAGAGTACATACTTTTAGGGTGTAGTACAAATAGGCGAATTGAGACCCAGTCTTAATGAGTGAGTCATTGAATCATTCATTCAAACGATTCGTTCATTCAGTAAGGAAACAACAGTGTGTTGCTCAGACACAAAAACAGACAATGTGTCTAAAAGTCACTTAATATTAACTTCTTGTTTACTGAACTCTTGTATAAAATCAACAAATCACACTTGAATCATGCTAATATCTGGAGAAAAACGGCACTCTTCATGTGATATTGATTAACTATATTAAATGATAGACATACTTTAAAGACATACAGAGATATTTTTCCCCCTTATGTTGAATAATAGGGACATTATAAATGCATTTTAATTGAGTTAATCACACATGCTTTCTCTAGTCTCTAGATGTGTTTTTGTAAAGTGAGGGACTGACTCGATAATATCAGACAGCACATCATTAAAACAACAATCACGATATTATCGTAGCCGATATATCACGAACAAAAATGCACAACTTTAAAGGTGATTTCTCAATGTTTACATTTTTTTGCAATCAATCAATCAATCAACTTTTATTTGTTAAGCACATTTAAAAACAACACGAGTTGGCCAAAGTGCTGTACAGATTTAAAAATTACTCAAACACTCAAACAATACTCACACAAAACACTGGGTTAATATCCTACCCTGACCAGTATACTAAAACCTAGGGGCAATTGTAGGCCATAGCGTATAGGTGTGTTTTCAGCATAGATTTAAAGCATTCTAACGAGTCACTGGCTCTGATATGCCAAGGAAGACTGTTCCAAAGACGCGGGGCTGCCACAGAAAATGCACGGTCTCCTTTGGTTTTTAACCTTGATTTGGGAACATGTAGGAGCAAATTCTGGGATGATCTCAGGGGTCGAGAAGAAAAGTGATGCTGTCTCTGTATCAGGTGTACTACATATTCCGGAGCCAGACCATGCAGACCTTTAAAAACCATGGACAGAACTTTATATTGGACTCTAAATTCAACTGGAAGCCAGTGCAACGAGGCCAATACCGGAGAAATCCTAGACCATTTTCTTGTGCCAGTCAATAGTCTGGCTGCAGCATTTTGCACCAGCTGCAGCCTCGACAACAATTTCCTAGATAGTCCTAAATATAATGAGTTGCAGTAATCCAATCTGGATGAAATAAAAGCATGAATGACAGATTCCATTTGCACCCTCAGATTCCAGATTTTCAATAGTTGTATCTCAGCCAAAAATATTGTCGTATCCTAACAAACCATACATCAATGGAAAGCTTATTTATTCTTATTTTATTTATTATAAAATTGTCCCTTGTGACTGGTTTTGTGGTCCAGGGTCACATATGTGACTGTAGATTTCAGTGATTTAAACTAACCCTAATGTGTCCTTTATATCATTTACAGCAGCCGATGGCTCAGCCAATAAGAGCCAAGCGTCCCGTGATGCGGAGCGTGGCGGTGCAGAAGGAGGTGTGTGCAACCGGGCCTGATGGGAGGTCCAAGACGGTGCTGTTGGTGGACGCAGCGCAGCAGACAGGTAATGACCTTTGACCTTTGATCGACTGTGCGATATTGACAAAAAATACAGAAGTTGCATCATTTTACACAGACTGTTTAATGCAGCTCAGAGGGACATGAATGCATAAAACCTGCCTTAAATTATTACATTGTTTAAAATAATAAATTTTTTCGCTAACTGTGATTTTCTACATTTCTGAAATACATAACTTAGACAGTTTCCTCTGATAGCAGATCACTCTAAATAAATTGTAATATGGACTCATACATTTTCTGTAAAGCTGCTTTGAAATGTGTATTTTGAAAAGCGCTATACAAATAAATGTGAATTGAATTGATGTTTTAAACATAAAATGTTGAATATTGATATTTTTTAATTATTTTAGCGAGTCACTCTTAAGGAATGAGTCATTGAGATTCAACCGATTCATTCAAAAGGCTGATTCATTCAGGAACGAAGCATTTGATTTTATTAATGAGCGAGTCATTGAATCGTTCATTCTACCGGCTGATTCATTCAGGAACGAAGAAGCATTTGACAGTCTTAATGAGTGAGTCAATTAATGATTCATTCAAACGTGTGTGTGTTCAGATTTCCCCGGCGAGGCGTCCGGCAGCGGGACGGTCAGGTGTGTGTCGGATCAGGCGAGTCCTCAGCTGTGGAATAATAAAGCTCGACGCAGGCGCACGTCGCAGCAGGAGTCGTCCAGTGAGCAGGGAGCCAGCGAGGCCGACATCGACAGTGACAGCGGATACTGCAGTCCTAAACACAACCAGGGAGCCAACAACACCTCCACAAATCAACACACACCCGCGGCGGTACGCTAAAGCCTTCCCTCGGGTCATTTTGTCCAAAAACTAATTTTTAAAAAAAAATTGAGTGTTCATCAGAGGGGTCCAAGACACCATGACTTTTGTTGCACTTTAACCACGAATACACACAAAAAATATTGAATGGATTCAAGGAGTTTTGTGGTTTAAATTAAAAAAAGTAACAAATCCTTCCCTTTCGGGTCAATTTGACCCCCTTAGAAATGAATGGAATGTGAGAAATGCCTCAGTACACATAGAGAAACCTAAACATGCTCAATTCAAACTAAAAAAGCTAAAACTTTACCAAAAAATTATTTTATAATGTCTACATGTGTATCTGAATGCACACTGAAGTGAACTGACTTTAGGACCCAGCGGTACAGCTCATTTACTCCATATAGAGATATAAGACCATCTAGAGTCATGAAATATGTTATTATTACTTTTTCCACAAGAGGTCGGCAAAGACACACAATGTAAGATATATCGAGCTGAATTAAAAGGATTGTGCATGAAATTGTGAGTTGAAAGAATGTGAGGAATGTGCTTAAATGACAATTTATTTATTATTTATTGATTAAATCTTGTAATTTAAAGGAAAATGAACTAAAAAAGAAATCTCAAAAAAATATTGCAGGAAAAATTTGAAAAAATATTATCAAATATTATATGCCGTTCTCTCATCTGTGTGTGTTTGTTTGCAGGCTGTGGACGCTGGCGTCATGACAGGTAAGATCTCTCTTATGAGCGACTGTAACACTATCATTATAGTTATGTACTTATAATTATTCTTATAGCTATCATGAACATTTTAGATGGTTATTTTTTTGTTATCTTTACAGTTATAGTAGTTTTCATTTTAGTTATCATCATATTTGTTACAATTTTAGTTAATAGTTATCGTTCTAGTTATTGTCAGTTATGCTTATCGTTATCATCATAGTTGTCCTCACAGTTAGTGTCAATTACAGTTGTCGTTATAATTATGTGTGTGTGTGTGTGTGTCCAGCGGTCAGCTGGGGGAATGTCTCGTCGCAGGCCGTCCAGAAGCCGTGGACCGACAGGAACACGCAGTTCTTCAGAGGAAGCAGAACACCTGAGAGGAGCTACACACAGGTAGAGCTCGAGCGGTCACATGACCGTCACCTGTGAGTTATTCTACGACAGCCGGCCCACGAGAGAGAAATGTTTGTCCCGCACTAATGTCAAATAGTGTTGTAAATGTTACTCAAATGTAAGTACAAGTACTGAGGGAAAATTTGACTCAAGTAAAAGTAAAAGTATCTGGCCAGAATCGTACTTGAGTAAAAGTACCACATTAAAATTGTACTTGAGTATTAAAGAAGTAAAATTACAGCAAGAATGAAAACTAGAGATTCTTGTTTAAGCTTTTAATCTCTAAAAACATGAAGTGAATGAACATCATACAAGGTTTTATCCTGCTTTAGAACTGTTTGTATCTAATTATCAAACTACTATCTAATGCCAGTATGCAACATGCTACTCAAAGTTGTAAAACCTCAGATTTAACTTGAGCAGAAGCTGATTTCCAAAATTGTGAGTGTGAAGCCTAGCTCTTTTGGGACTGAAAAGCCTCTCACAGGCAGCCGATGCAGATATAGATGCGACATGACATCACTTCCAAAGGACCAGTGACCACGTCTGAACAATTTCATGGAGTGTGAAAACGAATATCATTGGCAGAATAAATAACATTTAAATTAAACTGGGCATCAGCGCAATTCAATTGGTTTGGTAATAGCGAGGGAAAATAGAATGAAGTGATGAAGTACTTTTTGACTGTAAATAAAATTGTAAGGAGTAAAAAGTACTTTTTTTTTTTCTTAAAACAATTTAATAAAGTAAAAGTATTGATTTTTAATTGTACTCAAGTAAAGTAAAAATCCCAAAAAATAATATTTAAGTAATTTTACTTGATTGCTGTACTTAAGTACTTTACAACTCTGGTAATAATAATAATAGTACTATTAATAATAATAATAATTCATGGTTGCACTTTATTTTAAGGTGTTATGCTGCGTTCACACCGAACGCGAATCGAGCGTCTGGAGCGAGTGATTTCCATGTTCAGTCAATGTAAAGACGCGTTGATGCCATAGACTGTAAAAAAATATGGACGTAGTGTCCATAACGTCACCCGTAGGTTTCTGAAGAGCGTTTTTGAAGCCTAAAGTGGGCGGAGTCGCTGGTCGCTCGTCACTCCCGGATAAACGAAAATAGGCAAAAAGGCGGGACGTGGGTGGAGTTGAGGAGCCTGGATGCTGAAACTACGCCCGCCTAGCTCAACGTGATCGAGTTTGCTCAGGCTAAGAGCTAAAGGGACAGCTGACTTGAAGAAGTAGGCCTAAAGCCAATAGTTAAAGTTCATGTTTTTGCCCTTTGAAATACTATAATAAGAGAAAGCACTGACCCCTGCAGGATTTAATCTGACGGTACTTTTTATTGAACACTAAAAAGTTAAATAAGCATATTATAGTCTATCTGCTCCGTAAGATCAACGGCACCGCAGAACGAGTGTCTCTATATCTTAGACGTTTTTAAATCTGATCTCCAAAAAGCAACGATATTGTCAGACATCCACGAGTGCATCTCCACAGAGGAAAACAACTGACGAACAGCGCTGGTTGTTCTTTCGACACTCGACAACGACGGAATCCAACGGCGTGGGCGAAGGTATAAGGGCGGCGTGTAATACATTTTATGAAATAATCCCGAAAGAAGTACAACACGGCAGAGATGACAAGTTCAGCAGCTGGAATCAGCTGAGGTGACGTGATGGCTAACAGAGAGCAGACAAACGGCTAGTAACAGCAGCGGCAATCCACCTGTCACTCAAGTGGCCACGCCCTTGATTATGCAGCATTTTAAGGCTTAATATAATTTAAACGGATGAGTTCTAAAACAATTCACTCCCCTCACAGTAGTCATGAAGGGTAAAATTAGCTGTATAGACCAAAACACCTTAAGACACCAGGCTGTAAACATATTTTTTTCTGCGGCAAAGTTGGGCATTTTAACATGGAGGAGATACAGATTTGACTCACTTTTGCTGGCAGCCTCAAGCGGCCAGGCGATGAATTGCAGTTTAATTCACTTCCGTGTTGGTTTCAAGAGAGAGACAGGGAGGTTGCCGCTTGGTTGATGCCAAACGTGCCGCACAAGCCCTGAAAAGTGAAGCTAAAACGTCTCGATCGCCCCCCGGTGGCCGGTCCTAGTATAGCTCATAAACCCCGCCTCCCCATGTTATTCAACGGGACGTGAGACCAACTAAACAATTAAAATTACACTTCACATATCTTTTTTTCAAAGATAGTTTGTCATTTACTGTAGTTTTTATCACACCGATGAAATTTCAAGTGTTTGTTTTTAAAATAAGTTTGTTTTTAGTTAGTTATTTGATGCTATAAAAAAAACAGTGCTGTGACGTCATGATTGACAGGTTCTCTGAGCGCAAGTAGTCACTGAAGCACCAACGGACTTCGGGATCTTCGGAGAACTGAAGAGATTGTATTTACTTTATTTTAACTAGCTTCTTGTCGTACTGCAATCAACAGACATCAGAATTGGAGCCGAATGGAGGAACGGAGCAGACATAGGCCACTTAAAAAAAGTGCAGGTACTACTAGGAGCGTGCATTCGGTGAGAGTGAGGGCGGGGCGTTGGTTTCGCGGCTTTACTTCCTGCTCACTACTGCGCAGGTCTGGTCCCGAGATCGCAACTGCGCAGACTCAGTTACCAAGATGTCAGCGCCATATCGGGACACTGGCGGCTTCACTTCTCACCAATGGAAGAGAGCGAAGGGGCGTCGTCCATCTTTTTTTTTTACAGTCTATGGTTGACGCGCGTCTGATGGTCCTGTGGCGCGATTTACACGATTTTTTAAAAAGTCACAACAAGAAGCGCGGCTTACGTCACTTCAGAGTTCCTACTGGCGCTGCGAACGCAACCAGAAAACGTTCCTAAGGAACCATTAGAACAGCCCTGGTGTCTAGTGCTTAGAACTATCCGGTGCGGAAGCCCCTAATGTAACAAAGTATAAGAAATATTGTATAACTGTCCTATATATAACAGATTTTAGAGTGCATTTTTAATATTTAAAATGAAAAACCTTCAATATCTAATTGGCTGACCCAGCACTGTCAAAAAACTACCCAGCAAATGGGTTCATTTATAAAACCCAACAATATCCCAGCATGTGTTCTGTCCAATATTTACCCAGCGCTGGGTTTCAAAACAGAACAAAAGCCGAACAAACATTGCGGTCGGTGGCCCTGGGCTTTGTATTGTTGGCAGAATTTGGCCCTCAGTGAAAACTAATGGAGAGGAACCGTTCTACATCATGTGACCCGCAGGACTTCCAGATGAGTTTTGGATGTCGTGCAGGAGGACAGAGGAGATTGACCCCTCCAGAGACCCCCAACACACACCTTACACCCGAGCCACTGTACTTTCAGGTACACACACACACACCTCACACCCAAGCCACTGTACTTTCAGGTACACACACACACACCTCACACCCGAGCCACTGTACTTTCAGGTACACACACACACCTGTTTGTTTTTGTGATTTGTGAGGACATTCCATAGGCGTAATGGTTTTTATACTGGACAAACTGTATATTCTATCCCCTTACACAGCCCCTATCCCTAAACCTACCCATCACACACACACACACACACACACACACACACACACACACACACACACACACACACACACACACACACACACGTATGTTTTTAAAGCCATTTGAAATATGAGGACTCATGAAATGCCCTCATAAATCACGTTCAAGCTGTAATACCAGTGTAATACCCATGTCATTACACACATTTGTGTCCTCACAAATCACAAAAACAAACACACACCACACACACACACACACACACATACACACACACACACACACACATGTATGTTTTTAAAGCCATTTGAAATATGAGGACTCATGAAATGTCCTCATAAATCACGTTCAAGCTGTAATACCAGTGTAATACCCATGTCATTCTACACATTTGTGTCCTCACAGATCACAAAAACAAACACACACCACACACACACACACACACACACACACACACAGACACTAGAGTGCGGATCGGGCCGAATTTTTTTGTCCGAGCCTGGCCCGCGTCCGACAGAGCAGTAACCGAACCGACCCGAGCCCGACAGGCATAAAGATATTTATGTCCGAGCCCGACAGTTAAAATCCCATTTTTTTTCTCATACTAATGACACATGTGCGTTTGTTTGTGTGGAAAGCCTGCTTTTATTAACCAACTGTAGGAAGACATTCGGAAATGTCAGCAGGATGAGTGCATCAGCGCGCACGGAGAAACAAGCGCACTTAACGCAGGCGCGCATATGCACGTGTTTCGTTGGCACGGCTACATAAACAAATTTCCGCACAAAGGAAGACAGATGTTATGGTAATATTTTACATGTATTTTAATCACAAAAACAAACGTTTGCATCATGTGAAAGCATCAGGCACATTGGCTACCAACATAATAAGCTGTTTTAAATTTAAAATGTTCAATGCCATATCGCGCTGATGAGACCGAGCCCGACCCGAACCCGAACATAATTTCTAAATATTGGTCCGAACCCGGCCCGGCCCGTCGGGCTCGGGTCGGGTATCAATCCTCTAACACACACACACACACACACACACACACACCTCACACCCACCTCACACCCGAGCCACTGTACTTTCAGGTACACACACCTCACACCCGAGCCACTGTACTTTCAGGTACACACACATACACACACACACAACTCACACCCGAGCCACTGTACTTTCAGGTACACACACACACCCGAGCCACTGTACTTTCAGGTACACACACATACACACACACACAACTCACACCCGGGCCACTGTACTTTCAGGTACACACACACACCCGAGCCACTGTACTTTCAGGTACACTCTCTCACAAACTCTCACACTCTCTCACACACACACACACACACACACACACACAAATTCAACTCACACACACACTCACTCACTCATTATTGTGTTGATTGTCTCTGTCCTGTTTTTCAGGATGAGAATGAGTTTCCTGATCTGGCCACAGGTGGCGCTGCTCAGCGGAATAAACCGGATCCAGTTCAACACAAACTTCCCAAGAACCTGGTGAGTGTTTCACCTCGTGGTAGAAACAAGTTTCAATCTCTTTGCAGTGATTTACTGTCAGCACACATTTAGATGAATATGTAAATATGTACTGTGCTTTGTACTAGATCTGCACTTTATACAGTAGATTGCTTTAAAACAGCAGTATTAAGCGTCTCTCAGTGTGTTCATGTTTGTCTGACCTCGACCGATGTGTCACTACAGCTGCCGGTTTTAAAATTTACTGAAAACTTTCGTTTTTCTGTCATGATTTGAGCGTGTAGAAACAAAGTTTATGAGACGGTTGTTGTCAGATTTCATTGGTAATTTCAAATGTGAAATTTAATCGTAAGCTTGGCGAACAGTTTTGGGGAATTTGATGTTTCCCCATTCAAAGAGATGTGAGCTGCAATTACACGCCCGAGAGCCGTTTCAAAGATGGCCGCCGAGTGAAATGACTTGTCTTAAAGGGACTATTGTATGCCAGACAGAGCAAACTGTTCTGGAAAATTTGCTGAGGCAAGCTGTTTCAAACTCAAGACACAATCTTTGTTTGAAATGATGCCACACCATGGAGTATATGATGGTCTTAAATGTGTGTGTGTGTGTGTCTGTGTGTGTGTGCGCAGCTGGATAACCTTCCGGAGAATTCCCCCATCAGTATCGTGCAGACGCCCATCCCGATCACCAGCTCCGTTCCCAAGAGAGCCAAGAGTCAGAGGAAGAAAGCGCTAGCGGCCGCTCTCGCCACAGCGCAGGAATACTCCGAGATTAGCATGGAGCAGAAGAAACTGCAGGTACACACACTCACTCCATCTGTGCATTGCTCCGATACTACCAATATTTGCAGGATCGGGGATCGCCAAGACGAGACCATCGAAATGCGATATTGTGCGTATGTTATTGTTATACAACACAAAAGGCACAAAAACATTATAAAGCACCATAATGTTTTCGCTGGTACCGAAGTACTGGGTTAGTCCGGTTCTTGATGCGCTGTCCGAAAGGTGCACAGTTGCGTCCTCTTCATACAAACACTGAGACATGGCGACCGATGGCGCTGCTAATGCGGTGGCTCTGAATCCACTTGTTGACAAAAAAGGAGGAAAGAGCCACATATGGAAATATTTTTAATTAGGCTAATGTGACGTTGCCATAAGAGGCCGTTCACATCAAATTCGTTATTTCAAATGTATTCTCATAATAGAAGCAACGCGGCGCGCTCGTTTTTCCAGGCGTGCCTCTGTTCCTGGTTCAAATTACATCCATTTTCTTACGGAATTCAAAAACATAACCATTTTGGTGCTGTGGCGTGAGATCGCTCTGGCGCGCGCAGCTCAGCTCAGCACCAGTGTTGCCAACTTAGCAATTTTGTTGCTAGATTTAGCAACTTTTTAGACTACCCTAGCAACTTTTTGTTTCAAAAAGCACCTAGCAACAAATTTAGCAATTTTTTAAATTTATTCGGCAACTTTTATCAACTTTTGGAAAGTGACTCTAATCCAAACAATACGCGTACCAGCTAGCTAAATAGACTGAGCTGTTCATTCCTAATTCCTTAATATCGCTGCGGAAATGTGAAAATCACTGTGAAAACCGAAAGACAAAATACAACGAGTGCAGGGGCGGGGCTACATAAGGTCTATATAGCCAGGCATAGCAGCAGGCACGCATTTCACATTTTTGGTAAAATAGTTTAAACACATTTCATGTTTACATGCATTGTCATCCAAGTTTACAGCATTGGTTAAGAGATTGGTTTTCCTTGAGAAAATGTGCCATGTGTTGTACCTGATATCCAAAATAATCAATATCGAATCGAAATCGAATCGAATTGCAAGCTTGTGAATCGAAATCGAATCGTATTGTAAATTTGTGTCAATACCCAGCCCTAATTGGTATACCGAATACTGAAATTTTGGTACCGTGACAACCCTAGCGCTCATTGTCACAGTTGTAAACATGACGGCGTTCTTCTTCCACGAGGGGTTTTGGCGTCACACACTTGTTTCCAGGCGGAACGGACATCCTGTAGAATTCAACCAATCAGATCGCGGCTTCGAAACTCCTGAAGTGTTTCCAGTGTGCCGTATGCATCAGACGTTCAGCCAGTGGTCCGTGACTTCTGAGGCTGAGACTAGTAGAGGAGCGTCCTGAAAATCAGGTCTGCCATGGTTGAAGAACTGTGTGTGTGTGTGTGTGTGTGTGTGTTTAGGAGGCTCTGTCTAAAGCAGCCGGTAAGAAGAGCAGGACGCCGGTACAGTTGGATCTGGGCGACATGTTAGCGGCGCTAGAGAAACAACAACAGGCCATGAAAGCGCGACAACTCAACAACACCAAACCACTCTCATACACAGGTACAACACTCTAAAACTAAACTTATACACATTATTCTTCAAAACAAAAGTAAGCTATTTCCTGTAAATGTTGGTAATTGGAGCGCTGCAGTGATTATGATTATGTATTTTCATAAGTTAGCATCACCCTGCTTTTTACGACGCAAACCCAATATTTTTCAATTAGCTTTTGTATTATTGTAGCCTGTGACCAACAAAAGTTTATGATTCTTACTGTCCTAACCAGATAAGATTCCAGCGACAATCAAAATAAATCAAAAATCACAGCCAATCAGAAGAGTGTGTGGGCGGAGTCTCTGCAAGCACACTGCACTCATAGGGCAAACTGGATAAATTCATAATTATTGCAACATGTTAACAATAAAAAGTACACACTGAGTGACCAAAGCATTCTTTGCTTTGAATACAGTTTCTTCACAGTTTGAACGTTATAGTTTCTTTTTGTTTATTTTCGAGATCTGAGGTGAATTATCAGTATTCAGTACGGCTATAAATATAATTCAAACTAACATTAGATGCTTTTAACATTAAATAAAGCACATAATCAGTATCTGAGATAATCATTGTCATACTTTGTAGCAAAAATAGAAATGTTTCTAAAATAGAACTGTTGCTGAAGATATCTTTTATCACATTTATCACAATCGTCAGTAATAAAAAGTTATACGTAGGCTGTAATAAAACTACATTATGGTCACATGACTTCATGCAACAGGTCTTTCAGTCTTTATTTTT
>NW_027508942.1:6282500-6292500 GCF_051911475.1 Siphateles boraxobius
GTGAGTGTGTGAGTGAGTGAGTGAGTGAGTGAGTGAGTGAGTGAGTGTGTGAGTGAGTGAGTGAGTGAGTGAGTGAGTGAGTGAGTGAGTGAGTGAGAGAGAGTGCGGAGCTTCACGCTGTTCCAAATCCTACTCGTTTCCCATCAGTAACACATCGATTATTATTAAATATTCTTTACAGTTTTGGATTACTGTGTGAATTATTGACGACTTCAGAAATGAGTATCAGCTAGAACTATGGAGGACTAAACCTGCAGAAATTAAAAATAAATATATAAATAAATGTGTAATAATGGGAAATAAATCGATTAATAAATTAATTTTTTTATTAAATTTAATCTTGAATTTAATTGTTTAAATTTTTATCTATTTAGTTTCTGTAATGCATGCATATATATATATATATATATATATATATATATATATATATATATATTATATATGCATTAATTTATTTTAATTTATTATATTTTATACCTACATATTCAACAGGAAAACCTGGATATATGGGAGAATTTAAAAAGTAAGAATTTAAAAGAATATTCTATAATGCGTTTTAATTTGTGAATATATAAAATATTTTATTGCTGTGAAATTGCCATTTCTGAATTACAAATAGTTTAGAGAATAAGCCTTACTTACGAATAATCACAAATGGCTGTAAAAGTCACGTAAATTCTTCTTTAACTGAATTCAGAAGAACATTCAGTTCTTGAAACCTTTGGAATTCAAGATTGCAATTATTTTATATAATTGAGATTATTTTAGCATTTTTGTTTAGAGTATTTAGATGAAAAGATTACGTGCTATAGTATCACTGACATATAATAATGTCAGTGATGAGATCAGGAGTTTGTATTGAGGAATTAAATGGTTGTAAATTGTTGTCACAAGGTGGCGCTCTCGTCTAAGTGCAGACGGAAGTCTGAGGAGAACAAAGCTGGCACAGATCTGAAGTCAGAAAAACCACGAGACATGCCGAGAGACGCTTCAGATTTCATCCGTTTAAAACTGCTGTAAAATCTGGCATGAAACCTTCAGGAGTCGAACTGAAGAAATGCATCCAAAATCAGAATCCCGGTCGAAACTTTGATTCCTGTTGATGTGAGTTTGGGTGGAGGAGCACTGGGTGACGTCAGACTCTCTGACACACACACACACACACACACACACACACATGGAGGGGCTTTCCAGAATGTCTCAGCTGGAGTCGGACAGATTCTGTGTGCTAGACAAAAGAACAGAGAAATATAAAATTATTCTGCAAATATCAATAGCAACTGTCAAATATCACTGTTGTGACTGGTTGCCGGGGTATTGCTATGTGGTTGCTAGGGTGTTCTCAGTCAGATGACCTTGTAAAGTAAGAGCACAATTTAACCCACCCTGACAGTAACAGATGCCAGAAAGAAACGCAGAGGAGCGATGAGCAGGTTTCAGTGAGTATTTCACAAAAACTGCAAAAAAATATTTCAGATTTTTCATGCACAAATATGTAAACCTTCTTAATTCAAGATGCATTTACTGGAGAAATGAAATGACTGAAGATATAAAATCTTGTTTAATGAAAAATGCATCAAAATGAAGTGAGTTTGTGCTTAAAACAAGAACTAATATCTGCCAATGGAGAAAATATTGTTTTCTCTTTGAAGTTTATTCTTCTGACTCTATTGGCAGATATTTGCTTTTGTTTTTAAGCACAAACTCACTTCATTTTGTCTCATTAAACAAGATTTCTTGTCTTCAGTCATTCTGCTATTCCAGTAAATGCATCTTGATTGAAGAATGTTTAGATATGTGTGCTGGAACACAAGATAAGGAAGAAAGTGTTTTTGAGCGCCGGACGTTCGGTCATTGAAAGCGTTTCGGGTCGTTTAGTACAAACACACTGCAGTGATCGAGAAGCTCGACTGATGTTTTTCACATCTCAAGCATTTTGATTTCAGCGGTAATTTCAAAATGACCACATTCCAATGTATTAAAGATGCAGAGAAAGCGGTATTATTTCCCATCATTCACTGCCTGAGGCCAGTTACGCTTTTGGAATTCATGTTTTTGATTATGAGTGCGAAAGCACCGCCTTCATAACACACTCAGAAACACTCTAATGACATGAAACCTGAGCTGTGGCGCTGTGTGTGTCCATCAATCCACTACAGACAGGAATGAACATGCTGCTTTGTTTGTAAACACACATTAACTTTTCTTTCAAGGCGCCATGAGATCAAAATTGACAGCTCTTATTTGTTTATGGAATATTGCAGTGTTTATTCTATTTATCGGTCCACATAATTATTGTGTTAATAATCTTAAATCAGAATAACTTCTCTGATGACGAGGGCGGGGCAACCTGTATAGCAAACCACAACCATCCAATCAATTCCCCAAGGACACAATCAAGCCCCGCCTACATTTGTTGTTGTTTGAGAAGCTCATATATGTTACAATAGGGAAGAAAAGACCAGAGCAACTTCATGTTGACTTTAAGTTGTTGGGGTTTTACATTTCTTCAGTGTTGCATAATTCTTTTTTTGTGTTAGTGGTTTGTGTATGATCACCATTGTAGTTCTCGAGTGTGTGTTGTGTGTGAATCATCAGGTGTCGGTGCTGTTGGATTTCTTACTGTCAGTCCAACAGCATCCAGTATCCAAATGCGTCCGGAGCCAACAGTGACACACGCTGAGAAAAATGCTGTGTGTGTGTGTGTGTGTGTGTTTACTGTGGCATTAATCTTTACCACTGAGGGGCTTTTGTCAGGAAAACCAGATTCTGCAGCTGTGAACATCAGCCTGGATCTGTCTGTCGTTGTGCTGTTGATGGATCTAACGCACAGATCTGATTGGATGACATCATCTGAGGGTCGTTATTTGTCTTGGGTTAAAGTGTGATGGGCGAGTCGGTGTGAGTCAGCGAGTGAATGACCTCAAACATCAGAGAATCATGTGACGCTCCAGTTCTAGAGCCATTGGTTCATCACCTTCTGATTTCAGATTCTCCAATTAGACTGAATGACCATAAATAAACTTGTAAGCCCAAAGATTAATATCAGGCTATTGTCTACATTAATGTAGATGCATTTGAAAACGGCATTTTCATTTCAGTATGCTCTCTGTCCACACTACACTTTCAGAAGAAAAGGCTGCATAAAGGGTTCCGTCAGGCGCTTCATATGTAGAACCTTAAAGGGTTCTGTCAGGCACTTTATATAGAATCTTAAGGGGTTCCGTCAGGTGATTCATTTGTAGAACCTTAAAGGGTTCCGTCAGGTGATTCATTTGTAGAACCTTAAAGGGTTCCGTCAGGCACTTTATATAGAATCTTAAGGGGTTCCGTCAGGTGATTCATTTGTAGAACCTTAAAGGGTTTCGTCAGGTGATTCATTTGTAGAACCTTAAGGGTTTCCGTCAGGCACTTTATATAGAATCTTAAGGGGTTCCGTCAGGTGATTCATTTGTAGAACCTTAAAGGGTTTCGTCAGGTGATTCATTTGTAGAACCTCAAAGGGTTCCGTCAGGCACTTTATATAGAATCTTAAGGGGTTCCGTCAGGTGATTCATTTGTAGAACCTTAAAGGGTTTCGTCAGGTGATTCATTTGTAGAACCTTAAAGGGTTTCGTCAGGTGATTCATTTGTAGAACCTTAAAGGGTTTCGTCAGGTGATTCATTTGTAGAACCTTAAGGGGTTCCGTCAGGTGATTCATTTGTAGAACCGTAAAGGGTTTCGTCAGGTGATTCATTTGTAGAACCTTAAAGGGTTTCGTCAGGTGATTCATTTGTAGAACCTTAAGGGGTTCCGTCAGGTGATTCATTTGTAGAACCTTAAAGGGTTCCGTCAGGCGCTTCATATGTAGAACCTTAAAGGGTTCTGTCAGGCACTTTATATAGAATCTTAAGGGGTTCCGTCAGGTGATTCATTTGTAGAACCTTAAAGGGTTCCGTCAGGTGATTCATTTGTAGAACCTTAAGGGTTTCCGTCAGGCACTTTATATAGAATCTTAAGGGGTTCCGTCAGGTGATTCATTTGTAGAACCTTAAAGGGTTTCGTCAGGTGATTCATTTGTAGAACCTCAAAGGGTTCCGTCAGGCACTTTATATAGAATCTTAAGGGGTTCCGTCAGGTGATTCATTTGTAGAACCTTAAAGGGTTTCGTCAGGTGATTCATTTGTTGAACCTTAAAGGGTTTCGTCAGGTGATTCATTTGTAGAACCTTAAAGGGTTTCGTCAGGTGATTCATTTGTAGAACCTTAAGGGGTTCCGTCAGGTGATTCATTTGTAGAACCGTAAAGGGTTTCGTCAGGTGATTCATTTGTAGAACCTTAAAGGGTTTCGTCAGGTGATTCATTTGTAGAACCTTAAGGGGTTCCGTCAGGTGATTCATTTGTAGAACCTTAAAGGGTTTCGTCAGGTGATTCATTTGTAGAACCTTAAGGGGTTCCGTCAGGTGATTCATTTGTAGAACCGTAAAGGGTTTCGTCAGGTGATTCATTTGTAGAACCTTAAGGGGTTCCGTCAGGCACTTTATATAGAATCTTAAGGGGTTCCGTCAGGTGATTCATTTGTAGAACCTTAAAGGGTTTCGTCAGGTGATTCATTTGTAGAACCTTAAGGGGTTCCGTCAGGTGATTAATTTGTAGAACCTTAAGGGGTTCCGTCAGGCACTTTATATAGAATCTTAAGGGGTTCCGTCAGGTGATTCATTTGTAGAACCTTAAAGGGTTCCGTCAGGTGATTCATTTGTAGAACCTTAAAGGGTTCCGTCAGGCACTTTATATAGAATCTTAAGGGGTTCCGTCAGGTGATTCATTTGTAGAACCTTAAAGGGTTTCGTCAGGTGATTCATTTGTAGAACCTCAAAGGGTTCCGTCAGGCACTTTATATAGAATCTTAAGGGGTTCCGTCAGGTGATTCATTTGTAGAACCTTAAAGGGTTTCGTCAGGTGATTCATTTGTAGAACCTCAAAGGGTTCCGTCAGGCACTTTATATAGAATCTTAAGGGGTTCCGTCAGGTGATTCATTTGTAGAACCTTAAAGGGTTTCGTCAGGTGATTCATTTGTAGAACCTTAAAGGGTTTCGTCAGGTGATTCATTTGTAGAACCTCAAAGGGTTCCGTCAGGCACTTTATATAGAATCTTAAGGGGTTCCGTCAGGTGATTCATTTGTAGAACCTTAAAGGGTTTCGTCAGGTGATTCATTTGTAGAACCTTAAAGGGTTTCGTCAGGTGATTCATTTGTAGAACCTTAAAGGGTTTCGTCAGGTGATTCATTTGTAGAACCTTAAGGGGTTCCGTCAGGTGATTCATTTGTAGAACCGTAAAGGGTTTCGTCAGGTGATTCATTTGTAGAACCTTAAAGGGTTTCGTCAGGTGATTCATTTGTAGAACCTTAAGGGGTTCCGTCAGGTGATTCATTTGTAGAACCTTAAAGGGTTTCGTCAGGTGATTCATTTGTAGAACCTTAAGGGGTTCCGTCAGGTGATTCATTTGTAGAACCGTAAAGGGTTTCGTCAGGTGATTCATTTGTAGAACCTTAAGGGGTTCCGTCAGGCACTTTATATAGAATCTTAAGGGGTTCCGTCAGGTGATTCATTTGTAGAACCTTAAAGGGTTTCGTCAGGTGATTCATTTGTAGAACCTTAAGGGGTTCCGTCAGGTGATTAATTTGTAGAACCTTAAGGGGTTCCGTCAGGCACTTTATATAGAATCTTAAAGGGTTCCGTCAGGTGATTCATTTGTAGAACCTTAAAGGGTTCCGTCAGGTAATTCATATTTAGAACCTCAAAGGGTTCCGTCAGGCACTTTATATAGAATCTTAAGGGGTTCCGTCAGGTGATTTATTTGTAGAACCTTAAAGGGTTCCGTCAGGCACTTTATATAGAATCTTAAGGGGTTTCGTCAGGTGATTCATATGTAGAACCTTAAAGGATTCCGTCAGGTGATTCATTTGTAGAACCTTAAAGGGTTCCGTCAGGTAATTCATATTTAGAACCTCAAAGGGTTCCGTCAGGCACTTTATATAGAATCTTAAGGGGTTCCGTCAGGTGATTTATTTGTAGAACCTTAAAGGGTTTCGTCAGGTGATTCATTTGTAGAACCTTAAAGGGTTTCGTCAGGTGATTCATTTGTAGAACCTTAAAGGGTTTCGTCAGGTGATTCATTTGTAGAACCTTAAAGGGTTTCGTCTGGTGATTCATTTGTAGAACCTTAAAGGGTTTCGTCTGGTGATTCATTTGTAGAACCTTAAAGGGTTTCGTCAGGTGATTCATTTGTAGAACCTTAAAGGGTTTCGTCAGGTGATTCATTTGTAGAACCTTAAAGGGTTCCTTCAGGTGATTCATTTGTAGAACCTTAAAGGGTTCCTTCGGGTGTTTCATATGTAGAATCTTAGAGGGTTCTTTCAGGCACTTTATATAGAATCTTAAGGGGGTTGCACAGCAGCGTGGCGCCGTGTCGCGTCTAGGTCGACTCAAGGTATCTCACACCGGACGCGCACTTTCTCAGTTTATGGCCAGCAATATTGTTATGTTTTAGGACATTATGGAATTAAGATAATGTCTGTACTATGTTATTATTGTACTGTACAATACAATCGTTGCTGAGTCTGCAGTCTGAACACTTTATCTCAGAGCGTCCGTTAACTGAATGAATTGAGAATATCACCTGAAAATCCGATAACAGCAGCAATTTTCATTCAAGCAGCTGATTTCTGTAAATTAATGTAAAAATAAATGTATATTGCAACACAGGGTAAAGTCAGTATATACATTAATGAAGATTTGAGACAAATAGATGTTAATTTAATATAAAACTATGTAAATGGCGCTATGTGGTGTGCAGGATTTTGAACCAGGTCCTGAGCTGTTGCTGGGCGCCGCCGGTGTGTGTACACTCATAGAGAATAATGTGTTCGAATTTTAAGATGTAGCGCTGCGCTTCTCGTCCGGTGTGCGACCCCCTTTAAAGGGTTCCATCAGGTGCTACATATGTAGAACCTTAAAGGGTTCCGTCGGGTGTTTATGTAACCTTGAACGGAAGAAAGTTTGTGATCATCAAATCTCAGAAAGACATTGGATTGAGTTTTGGTTGGTTTAACAGCAAGTCTGTGTCCGGCATCACATCTGAACAGACTCGCTCAAACATTACGAGTGTGTCAGTACACATAGGAGTCCATGTATGCATGTTTATGTGTGCAGGAGTGTGCGTGTGTGTGTGCTGGTCTGGCCAAAACAAGATTTTCCAAACCGTAAATGGTGAAAAATGTGAAGGGAGGTCATCAGTGTTTTCCTGCGAGTCACAGGAGAGAAATGAACCTCAGTGGTCTGAAACATCCAAACAACAGCAGCGCTGGACGATCGTGAACCCCAAACAACCTGTGTTCGACCAAACAAGTTCTCATCTCGGGTTGCAGATTTTTGCCTCTGATGCTGATTATACACTGCCAACGAGCTCACGAGGTCACAACCTTTATGATAGAACTGATATCACTAAAAGGTTCTTTGGGGAACCAAAAATGGTTCTCCAATCTATGACATCACTGTGAAAACCCTGTTTTGGAACCTTTATTTTTAAGCGTTAAACTCTTCCATTGCACTAAAAGTTCTTTACACCCTTCAAAATAAAGGTACTTTAATGACATCAATGGTTCCATGTAAAACATTTTCATTGCACAAAAGATTCTTTATAGTGGAAAAATGTCCTTTAGATCATTAAAATATTTGCCACACCCAAAAAAAAAGGTTCTTTTAAGAACAGGTAACTGGTTCTTTGGGAACTTAAAATGGTTCTTCTATAGTATCACAGCTAAAAAAAATTTTTTTTATTAAAGTCCGCTTTGACGAGTGCGACTCTCACAAAGATTTATCAAGCACAATTCACCTGATCAAAGAGGAGTTCTAACGAATGACTGAAAAAGAAGTATATATATTTAGTCTATCAGTCAGGAAAAGGTTACGCAGACGTTTCCAAGACTCTGGATCCGAACAGACCAACGGCGAGATCCGTGATGTTGAAAACGAAGAACTCTTGGAACGGTGGTGAAACTCCCCAGGAGCGTCAGGCCTGCCAAGGTTTCCCAGAGGCACAGCCTAAAATCATCCAGACCATCACAAAAGATCATCCAAAGAACTGCAGGCTCCCCGCACCTCAGCGTTTATGGTGCCACAATCAGAAAGAACACTAAGAAGAACATAAACGTTTGTTTATCATTTGCCAAGAAGCACTTAGTTGATTCCAAGTGTTCAGTGGAGCGATGACGCCGATGAGCCGAGCGTGAAGCTGTTTGCTCCAGGAGCTGGAAGAGTTGAATATCAGAAGATGAAGATGAAGCAAAGCTGGATGATGTGAAACTCTTATTTCTGCATGAGAACGGCAGATAAGAAGCACAAAGACCCGTGTGAAATCCTGGAATCTGACTACCCTTGAATTTCCATTGGGATTAATAAAGTATCAATCGAATTGAAATCTGTGATTAATGATTAATGACACTATATACTCTTAAAATTAAAGGTTCCAAAAGAGGGTTTTCTCAGCGATGCCATAGAAGAATCATTTTTGGTTCCCCAAATAACCTTTCTGTGATAATTTCTTAAAAGGACCATTTTTCACTGCATCACTCTTAAAAATAAAGGTTGGTTCCATGTAGAACCTTTAACATCCATTGAAAATTTGGAACCATTGATCCCAATGCAGAACCTTTATTTTTAAGGGTGTAAAGAACTTTTTGTGCAATGGAAAAGTTTAACACTTAAAAATAAAGGTTCCAAAACAGGGTTTTCACAGTGATGGAATAGATATAAGAACCATTTTTGGTTCTCCAAAGAACCTTTTAGTGATGAGTTCTTGAAAGATTTTTTTCTCCTTATCACTCTTAAAAATAAAGGTTGGTTCCATGAAGAAATGTTTAGCATCCATGGAAACTTTCCAATCCACAAAAGGTTCTTAATTGTGGAAAAAAGTTATTTTACTCTTAAAAATTAATAAAAAAATTTTTTTTAGCTGTGATACTATAGAATAACCATTTTACGTTCCCAAAGAACCAGTGAACATTTCTTAAAATAACCCTTTTTTCCACTATAAAGAACTTTTTGTGTAATTAAAAAGTTCTATGGCTGTTAAAGGTTCTTCATGGAACCACTGATGCAAATAAAGAACCTTTATATTTTTAAGGGTGTGAAAATAAATAACTTTTTGTGCAATGGAAAAGTTAAACCCTTAAAAATAAAGATTCCAAAACAGGGTTTTCACAGTGATGCCATAGATAGAAGAACCATATTTGGTTCCCCAAACAACCTTTTAGTGATCAGTTCTTTAAATATATATTTTTAAATAAATCTAAAGAACCTTTTTTCCATTACAAATAACTTTTTGTACCATTGACAGGTGCTATGGAACCATCAGTGCCAAAGGAAACCACCAATGCCAGTACTGGAATACCTTGGCAACTCCATAGCAACACCCTGGCAACCACCCACAACAACTGAGCATCATGGGAGCTCCTTCTGCATTTTCAAAGGTAAAAACTCAGTCGAAAACTTATAATCTCTGTGTGCATTTGCGCAGGCAGCGCTACATGAACCTGAACGCTCTGAGATATCAAAGCAATCTAGACCTGATTAATGATGATTGATTCTGGGAGATTTCAGATACTCCTCCCATATCGTTGATCGTCTAGGAGTCAGAGCGCTCGATTCCTGGAGTCCGAGACCACGGGAAATGAAAGGAGACACACTCGCTCCTGAGCCAAAGCAAATAAACAGTGTGAGAAAGTTTGAGTAGGACGCTTTCGCACAGGCACCCCCCCGAAATCCCTCAATCCGTCTGCGATCCACACGAGGCCGGGAACAGGAACAGGAATGGGATGCTGTTATTGGGTCACGTGCAGTAAGAGAGAGAGAGGACTGAATTCCTGAAAAGTAGGTCAGTATATTGAAGCATCTGTTTAAGCAATAGCGCTGAGCTTTGTAGAAAGTGTAAACACACAGAAGAATGAGAGAAACTCTGTG
>NW_027508942.1:6305000-6310000 GCF_051911475.1 Siphateles boraxobius
ATAGATAGATAGATGGATAAATAGATAGATGGATAAATAGATAGATAGATAGATGGATGGATGGATAGATTGTTAGATGGATAAATAGATAGATGGATGGATGGATAGATAGATAGATAGATTGTTAGATAGATGGATAGATAGATAGATAGATTGTTAGATAGATGGATAAATAGATAGATAGATAGATAGATAGATGGATGGATGGATGGATGGATGGATGGATGGATAGATAGATAGATGGATAAATAGATAGATGGATGGATGGATGATAGATAGATTGTTAGATAGATAGATGGATGGATGATAGATTGTTAAATTGTTAGATAGATAGATAAATATATGGATGGATGAATAGATAGATAGATAGATTGTTAGATGGATGGATGGATAGATGTGTAGAACTTCCTAATACAGAATATAACCTGTAATTGAATGTTTATTATCATCTATGAATCTATCAATAAATCTGCTCATTCATTATTCCCCCTCAGCGATCTGCCGCAGCCCGTGTGGCGACGGCTTCTGCTCCCGACCGAACATGTGCACCTGCCCGACGGGCCAGATCGCACCCACCTGCGGGTCCACATCAGGTACTGTCCCTCTCCTCAGCGCAGTCACACAGCTGGAGCTGACAGCAGCCGACCCTCACATGAGGATGATGATCACCTGATCTATATTCAGCTCCTGATGATCACCTGATCTTCTGATATTGTGGACAGCCTAAGGCACACCTGTGCAATACTCATGCTGTCTAATCAGCATCTTGATATGCCACACCTGTGAGGAGGATGGATTATCTCGGCAAAGGAGAAGTGCTCACTAACACAGATTTGTGAACAATATTTGAGAGAAATAGGCCTTTTGTGTACATAGAAAAAGTCTTAGATCTTTGAGTTCAGCTCATGAAAAATGTGGGCAAAAACAAAAGTGTTGCGTTTATAATTTTGTTCAGTGTATATTCAGCTCCTGATTATCACCTGATCTATATTCAGCTCCTGTTTCCTGTCATGACATCATTCTCAGGAGTGTTTTAATTAGGGCTGCCCTCTTATAGTCCACTAACCGTTAGTCGACTAGAAGAGGCTTTGTCGACCAAAATTTAATTACTCGTTAAGTTGCAGAAATAAAATCTCGAAAAATTGTCGAAAACACGCATTGCTGTAACGGACAGATCGTCAACGTTCGCCTATCATTCATCGACCTCAAATATGGCTTATTACTTGAAACATGTAAGTAGCAGCACTTTACAGGTCGCTCTAATGTTAGCATAGATAAATGTGCGCTATTATTTTGTGTTATTATTAGCGTGTTTACTGCATGACACAGGCACGGATGCATCACTTGAGTTTAACTTAAAATACTCTCATTTTTGGTCGTACAGATAAGAGTTATGCAAACTGTAAAGGTTCTACTTGTGCATCAATTAAAAAAAGTTACACATAGGTACATAGAGGACAAAAATGGCATTTTATAAATCAAGTTGAACTCTAAAACGGCAAGAAAATCAAAGCCATAAATCTAAATAAGTTATGTTCCAAATTTGAGGATGATATCTCAAAAAATGAGCTTTCGGTAAGATTTTGTTCGGGCGCAGTAACAGATTTTCCCCATTGGGTGCCAGCAAAACACTGGTGCACACAGTGATTGCATTTGCTATTTGCAGTTGGAGTTTTTCTCTCTCTATATTACAAACACACACATGCACACACACACATATTTTTTTATAACACACATACTAATCACACTCTGACATCCATACCAACACACCCACACAAATTTCGTTGCATAATTTATCCAATCGGCTCTATAATATGCCGAAGCAGAAAACACGAATAAAGCGATATTTGTTTTATAGGCCAAACCTAAAAAAAATGGCACCATCAGATAAAAAATAGTAAAAATTTAAAATTTGAAGCCTTGCCAACAGAATGAAAGCGTCTTAACAAATATTGCAACATTTTATAGTTGAATGGCCCTGAGATTAAAAATAGCAGTTTTAATGGGTTTCAATGGGGACATTTTGTATGACAAAAAACTGTCATAAAAACGTTAGGCTTGGGAGCAAAGACTTAAGTTTGGTCTCATTTTAAATGGGACCCTTGGCAGATTATTGCTGAAGTAAAACAAGTGAAAAAAGTGAAACCAAAAATTTTGTATAGAGGTTTAAGTTTATGAAAATTATTTATGAACATTATTATCGTTATTTTATATAAAATATATATTTTATGAAACATGTTGAACTCTAAAACTGATATAAATTCAAAGCCATACATCTAAACAAGTTGTGTTCCAAATTTGAGGATGATATCTCAAAAAATGAGCTTTCGGTAAGATTTTGTTTGTGCGCAGTAACAGATTTTCCCCATTGGGTGCCAGCAAAACTCCACTGGTGTACACAATAATTGGATTTTAGATTTGCAATTGAGTTTTTCTCTCTCAAATATTACAAGCACACACACACATATACACACACATTTTTTTGTTTACACACATACACACCACACTCTGACATCCATACCAACACACCCACACAATTATCGTTGCACAATTTATCCAATTGGCTCTATAATATACCGAAGCAGAAAACAGGAATAAAGCGATATTTGTTGTATAGGCCAAACCTGGAAAAATGGCACTATCTGGTAAAAAATAGTAAAAATTAAAATTTTGAAGCCTTGCCAACAAAATGAAAGCCTCTTAACAAAGATTGCATCATTTTATAGTTAAAATGGCAGTTTTAATGGGTTTCAATGGGGACATTTTTGTCCAAAAGGCGCTGAGTGGGAGTATTTTGTGTAGCTAGTGCAAAAAAGATTTTTTTAAGAAAATGGCGGTAAAATAGTAAAATTCCAATAAAAATACACACCTGTGCCAAAATTTACGCAGTTAGCATTAACACAGGCGAAGTGATCAAAAAAAAAAAAAACTGAAAAGGACAAAAATGTCCATAAGAATGCACAAGGGTTTGTAAACGTTGTGCTTTTGTAAAATAATGGCGCTTCATATCACATAAATTAACCAAAACTCAGTGTATACTTGCCTCAAAGACATGAGAAAGCTTGAAATTTTTATATTTAAATGGACAAATTCCAATTGAAAATGAATATCCTCCGATTATGTAATCGGTATGAAACGTGCATAAAGGCGGAGATGACGAGTCAGCGTCGTTGACTCAATCTCTGCAGCCGAAAACAGAGAAAACATTACCAATAAATTAAAATATTTAGACAGTCTCATTCTGTTTTTTTACGACACATTCATAATCATTACGTTTGCCGTTGCGCCTTGGCTTTATGTTTGAATTTGTGCACTGATTAGGCCAGGGGCGTCACTAGGATTTTCATTTTAGGGGGGCTAAGCCTAGCCTGACTACGTCAGACTTCCTACTTCCGCTAATTTCATTTCGCTCCTGTAGTCAGTCTGAGATAGCAGCCTATCTTTCTGTTTTCCACCGGCCTGAAAACAGCCTGGCCAATCAACGAATAGAGGGCGGGCTGAAAGCCGTGACGTAGTCGGTAAGCGCCGTGTTTAAGATTAGGTCAGGGAAATCGAAAACGACCGCTGATATGGAGACGCGGATGCAATTCGCTCTGTTGTGGAGAATATTCCCGGCATTAGCAAACTGAAACCCGAACACGAAGAGTGTGTATTAAACATTTTGAATGGAGGTGATGTTGTGGCCCTACTCCCTTTGGGAAAAGTTTAATTTATCAACTATTACCGATCGTCAGCGAGAGACTGGGGAGCCTTTTGACAGGTCAGTGTCTCTTTTCTTTTCCAGGTCTTAAATACCGTAAAACTTCAAATAATAGCCCGGGCTTTTATTTGCCCAAATCGTCGAACTGCACCGGCTTGTACTTGAGATAGGCGTCTAACTTATATGAGACAGGCCTTTATAGTTGAGATGTTGTTCATTGAGATGTTGTTCCTAGAGTCTATAATCTCTAAAAATCTCCAAATGCTCCACGTGAAACCGCGGTCTTCCGACCTCTTACTATCTTGTCGATTGATTTTTATGAATATGCGCGAGGGAGAGAGCAAGACAGCGCTCGTGTTGTTTGTAGACGTGGGAGTGCGCGCGCGCGGCCGGGGCTCTCTCTCTCTCTCTCTCTCTCTCTCTGCTCGTTTGTGCCCTGTCAAGCGCAGCAGTCATTCTATTACATCACTCACAGATCAAAAAAGTCGTTTACAGCCATGTTCACTCGGGTATTTCGCTCGCATCATCAAGTGTTTACAGTGGAAGTTCGATCATAGATTTGAGTTCGATGCATGATGTCTGTGGTTCGATGCGGCTATGTCGGCGCATAACATGCGTCATAAACAAACTTATCTGATTGGCTTACGGGTAACCAATGATTTTAAACTTCAGTACGCGCCCCCTAGCGAGAGAGAAAACACTTCTCTATTATGCTATCCCAGACTCTGTGTACGAAGCAAAGTGAAGTAGCAGAGTCTGGTATTACCAGGCTAGGCTAAGCCCCCAATGAGGGTATGATTTTTTTTTAATTATAAAAAAAGGTAACACTTTAGTTTAGGATCTAATGCTATTAACCAGTTTCATTACCATGCAAAGGCAGGGTTTTATAATAACTGTGGTCCCAAATGTGAGGTAGGGCAGGCAGGGGGGTTCTGGGTTTCCCCGAGAAAATTTTTATTTCTCTTATCTACATATTTTAAGATGTTTTGAAGGCCAAATAAATTGGATAACAGCTTTAAAACCATGTCAGTGGGCAGCTGATTTTTTTCTCTCCTCATCAGCATCACACTCTTTTTCTCTTTGTTTTTATCTTGCCCTGTCTCTTCCCCTCCTAAAGCTGAGCTTGACTGATATAGGCTTTTCATTTTTGTCTGTCAGTGAAGATAGGGTCAACTGATAGGTTGATTTTGCCTATGAATTATTTTCTCAGACGCGTTTATTTACTGAAAGCTACTAAAGCTAGGTAATTAAGTTTATTAAATGCATTCACAATATGTAGGCTACACATTCACTATTGATC
>NW_027508942.1:6315000-6327500 GCF_051911475.1 Siphateles boraxobius
AAAAGCCTATAAATCATAAATAAAAACTTAGAACTTCACAAAAATTGATGAGCATATGTGTCAGAACATGGTGAAGAAGCTTGCAAAGTTTCATGGAAATCATTATTATTAGGTGTTCAAGCATGAAGTGCTGAAAACCTGTTGTAATTGCTA
Organism: Siphateles boraxobius; assembly: GCF_051911475.1. Lineage (NCBI taxonomy): Eukaryota > Metazoa > Chordata > Actinopteri > Cypriniformes > Leuciscidae > Siphateles > Siphateles boraxobius. The sequence continues at coordinate 6,315,154 of NW_027508942.1, forward strand.
TTTGAAGAAAAAAATTCCCCTAAAACGCTGGAGTTGAGTCTTTTGAGCTTAACTGCCTCAACTGCTTTAACTGCTTGAACACCGATAAATGCTGCTTGCAGCTTTAATTAAATACTGTATTTATATTCCATTAGTCATTTAAAGCATTGTCTACATTAATAATATAATACATACTGGATCTCGCGAGCGAGACGATCAGAGTAAACGTGTCTGGTCTCGTGAGCTCGCGCTGTCGTTTGGACTTTGATCCGAGCGGGTAAATGCTCCGTGTGGCGTACGGTTCCAATGAGTTTCGTTCCGCTTTTGGCGCATAAACATTATCGAACATTTATGAAACTCTTGATATCATTTTATTGAGAAAAATTATACCGCGATAATTATCGTTACCGTTTTATCGCCCAGCCCTAGTCAATATCTAAAATAAAAAGTGGCCCATCTTCAAGGTCCCGTTAGTGTCAAAACAACTATAATGCATTTGGCATCACAGTTTAGTTTTAATTAAAATCTAAGTTTACTTGAACACTTGAATTGATGCAGTCAATCATATATCTTTATTCAGTTGCTTTTTTTATATACGTTTATATCTTATATCTTTAATTTTTTTAACTTTATGACTATTTTACATCTTTACTGTTACTTAAATTGTTATTCAGAATCATCACATTTTATTTAGATTACTGTCTGTAACGCTCTGTTTAGTTCCTGTCTCTATGAAGCCCCTCCTTCTGAAAAGCACACTGTGCTCTGATTGGTCGGCTGGATCAGTGTGTTGTGATTGGTCGAGCGCTTCGAGTGTGTTTGGGAAATGTCCCGCCCCTTCCCATAACCACCAGTTTAACACACTACTAACAAACTCAACCAGGCCCCGCCCCTTTATTCTGCGTATGAATTATTATAATGAGGAATATTTTGAGGTGTTCGTTCCCGGAAGAAACTCAAGACTTTCAGGGAGTTCAGAAACACTGACACTGATATAGAGAAGAACTGGAGCTTTTTCATGCTCAAACAGCAACACTACACACTGAAGAAAGATGAAGACGGAGAAAAAAGCATCACAGGTCAACTTTAAAGCAATAAAAGTCCAAGTAAATGTGTGTGTTTGTGTTTTGAATGGTGAGACTTATTACTCTCTGTAGACTAAACACACACTCATGAACTCAAGGTTGGGCTGTTGTTGGGCAGGAGTGTGTGTGTGTGTGTGTGTGTGTGTCTGTGTGTGCGTCTGTGTGTGTGTGTTGGGCAGGAGTGTGTCTTGTCACACTGAAGAAAGATGAACATGGAAAGAAGCTTAACAGGTCCTTTAAGTAGATAAACACACACACACACACACACTCAGATGACCCTCAGCTAAACATGATGATCACTTCCCCGTCTCTGTGTGTTTAAACAACATTACACACTAAAGAGAGATGAAGATGTAAAAAGGAGCTCTTTAAAGGGGTCATCAGATGCAAAATTCACTTTTATATGTTTTTTGCATATAAATGTGTCTTTGCAGTGTGTGGACACAATCCATTCACTTCAATTCATTATTTTTATCCTCAAAAAGCCTAAACACTCTCAATAATCAGGCCGTTTGGATTTTCTGAGCATGCACCTCATTATCATTTAAAGAGACATGCACCTCATTATCATTAAAGAGACATGCACCTCATTATCATTTAAAGAGACATGCACCTCATTATCATTAAAGAGACATGCACCTCATTATCATTTAAAGAGACATGCACAGAAACGGGTCGCTGTGAACAGAGCTGTTTTTGAGGAAGTAAAAGGCTGTTGTTTTACACAAACATTGAGGAAATTTAACCAAAGTATAATAATAAAGCTTTATTGCAGACACAGGTCCATATGCCACCTCATACAGTACAAAAAGTAGATACAAGGAAATACATAGAACACATTTTTTGGCCATATTAGCCTATAGGATACAGGCTATTGCACCAATGTCGTCTTAACCTAGAAGTGTATCTATAACAGCTTTTCAGAGGACTGACTAGGGCTTCAATTATATGGTTCACTGACTTGTCCAGGCGTCACATAAAACTAAACATCAGTTGTCTTAAGAGTGCATCGCAAGTTGGCCGTCTAGTAGACACAAACAAATGACTGGCACTATGCCACCTAGGGACACGAAGCAGCAGCGTCATTGCATCATTGAATGCTACCATGAGCCTCTGCATACTCTTTTTCTTATAGTTGGACCACAGTTGAGTAGTATATAGCGGTGTGATGTAGGTTCTAAACAGAGAGCTCTTCACAAAGTCAGAGCACATAGAAAACCTCCTTATAAGCATGTTAGCTTGAGAATACATTTTACAGCGCTGACGGTATAGGTCTTTGTCATCCGTCCAGTCATTGGATATGACGTGACTTAAATATTTAACTTCCTCACACACAGCAAGAGGCTATCTGACCAATAAAAGGTTGGGAAGGTTGATTTCCTGTCCTCATCGCCAGGGATGTCAAAATTAATCGTTTCTACGGTGCATCGCGATGCAGACGAGGACGATTCGGTATCGGTTCAGTAATAGACCATAACCGATTATAATTTGCTGACGCTTTTCTGACGTTGTGTCTGACACATCATCCCCCCCGCCACAATAATTGACTCTGATTTAAAGGTGCAATGTGTAATCATTTTGAGTATCTATTAACAGAAATGCAATATGACATCCATAACTATGTTTTCAGTGGTGTATAAAGAACTTACTTAATAAACCGTAATGTTTTTATTACCTTAGAATGAGACATTTATATCTACATAACCGCGGGCGCCCCCTTCTATGAAGGTCGACAATTTGTGACGTCATGTTTCTACCGTAGCCGAACGCGAACAAACAGCGCTACAGAGCGCGTTTCGTCACTACCTTGAAAGAGAAGCCGCAGAAAGCTAGAAGCTAGCCATAAACACCGTGAGTAGTGACTTTTCCCTTGTCAGTGGTGTAAAATATGTAGTAAATGTTTCATGTAACTTAGTTCTTCTCCCTCGCTGTGTTATGGCTTTGCTATGTGGGGATAAATGTGCTGGTTACATTCGTGAGACAGCTGATTAGTACTCTTGTCATGGACCGTAAAACAGTAACGTTACAGGAATCACCAACCCGTCGATCGCGGTCGACAAGTCGATCTTGGAAGCATTTTAAGTCGATCGCGAAGAGTTTTCAAAATCAGAGAAAAAAAGCATATTGTGTGTAGTAAATGGTGTCTAGGGGATGCGGAGGCGCGCGCTGTTACAATCATGGCATTTTTGCCGCGCGCACCTTTGGGCTCACACGGACGCGTCGAGTTTAAACGAGGCTTTACGCTTTAACCAGCTCAGCCACAGTAACAGCTCATATTTAGCCAGCTAAACTTTTACTACCCGGTTAGAAAAAATATATAGTTGCATATAGTTTCATGTGGTTCTTCTCCCTCGTTGTTTTATGGGTTTGCTATGTGGGGGGAAATGTGCTGGTTACGTTCGTGAGAGCAATCAGCTGATTACTATTATTATATATTAAGACCCTTGATCCTCACCTGACTATGGCTTTGTAAACTTTATCCATGATGTGGTTTATAATGGACTGTGGTACAGAAACATTGACAATGTTACACACTCTTGGCTTACTCTGGCTATTCTCTGCTGTCTCAGACGACGATATGTTTGTCCCGTTTTAGCCACCGTAGCTTCTTCGAAAGGGAACAGTGGGCTGAGCCCTTAGTGCAACTCGCAACCGAACCGCTAGAAGTCGCTAAAAAATACACACTACACCTTTAAGTATCCGGACCCGATGGTCAAATTACAATTATTCTGTGTTGTTACGCGTGATTATAAATGGATGATCGTCACTTACTCGCCGGCTGTTGATGCGCATCTCTAGGTAACATTATACACTGATGAATGAACACTGCTTTTAAATGAACATTTCTTTAAAACAAAATTGATTTGACAGAATTTCATTTTCTTAATGGCATAAACGGACTTTACACCCTTGAAACTTAAACTGGAATGTCTGTGTTTCTGTCACTGCGACTTCCCGAACAGGCGAACGTATTTCTGGGAACAATGTCTCGTTGTTTTTGTTCTATTTCACTGACGAAAATAGTTCCAAGGAAAGCAACAGCAGCGCGGTGTTTTGTTACTGAATGATTCAGCGTTTTGAACAAATCTTTTGTATGAATGACTCAATGATTCACTAATTAAGACGGTCACTTGCCGCCACCTATTGGCAGTTTCGTTTCATGTTTAAGTATTGCATTTTTTTTATTTGTATATTCAAACATTTTGTGATGTAACTCAGGGTTCGTGTGTGGGTGATGGAAGGAGACTCGGGGTCGGCAAGTAGTGGAGCTCGTGCACTTTATTAAAGGTCCTCTTTGCACAGCGCTTTCTTGCGCTCTCAAAATTAACTCAAAACAAAAACAGTCAATTTGCACATGTAAGGCAATACTCTTCCCGCTGTTCACAGCTTCATAAACATCCAACGAGGCAGCACTCTTTCCACTGTTATCAGCACAATAGACGTTTCGTCCCGACCGTCAGCGTGCACGAGCTTCCAGTCTCTCTCTCCCCTCCGTTATCAGCACCGCCCGCTTATATGCGGTCTCCTCACGCCAATTACTGAAATCACAAACAGGTGTTCGTCATTTGAACTTGACCCACTTACTCACCGCTCGGCTCCGCCCTCGCTCTCCTGCTACAGAGTCCGCTGAACCACGCCCCCCTCGCCACATACCCCCACCGCCCGTCTCAGGCCGGGGAGCCGTCCGGCCTGCAGCCTCCCCCCCCCCCCTGCGGGAGAGGAAGTCGGCCACAGCCATCTGTGCACCCGGCCTGTGGATCACCTTGAATTTAAAAGGCTGTAAAGCTAGATACCAACGGGTGATCCGCGCGTTGGTATCTTTCATGCGGTGGAGCCACTGCAGAGGAGCGTGGTCCGAACAGAGGGTGAACTCTCGCCCCAGGAGATAATAGCGGAGAGTGAGGACGGCCCATTTGATGGCCAGGGCTTCTTTCTCAATGGTGCTGTACATAGTCTCTCTCTTTGAGAGCTTACGACTGATGTACAGCACCGGCCGTTCCTCACCCTCCATCTCCTGGGACAAGACGGCGCCCAGCCCCCTGTCCGACGCGTCAGTCTGCAGGGAAAAAGGGAGAGAAAAGTTAGGAGCCTGTAATAGCGGCCCGCCACACAGGGCAGCCTTTATCTGGGTGAAAGCCTGCTGACACTGCTCCGTCCACTGGACGGTATCTGGTGCCTCCTTTTTAGTTAGATCAGTCAGCGGGCTAGCAAGGTCCGAATAATTAGGTACAAACCTTCTGTAATATCCTGCTAGCCCCAGGAACTGTCTAACCTCCTTTTTGGTCTTAGGTCTTGGACAGGTCGCAACTGCTGCCGTCTTATCAATTTGGGGACGCACCTGCCCATGACCCAAGTGAAAGCCCAGATACCTGACTTCCACGCGCCCAATCGCACACTTCTTTGGGTTGGCCGTGAGCCCCGCCCCTCGCAGCGTCCTGAGGATAGCTCGCAAGTGCTGCATATGCCGCTGCCAGTCATTACTATAGATGATAATATCATCCAAGTATGCCGCGGCATATGCAGCATGCGGCCGGAGGATTCTATCCATCAGGCGCTGAAAGGTGGCAGGTGCCCCGAACAAGCCGAAAGGAAGGGTAACAAATTGGTGTAATCCAAACGGCGTCGTGAAAGCGGTTTTTTCTTTAGTCATTGGAGACAAGGGGATCTGCCAATAACCCTTTGTTAAATCCAGTGTCGAGTAAAATCGAGCCGTGCCGAGCCGATCAAGCAATTCGTCCACCCGTGGCATTGGATATGCATCGAACTTCGATACAGCATTCACCTTACGATAATCCACACAGAACCGCACTGAGCCGTCAGTTTTAGGCACTAAAACTATCGGGCTCGCCCAGTCACTGTTGGATTCTTCTATTACTCCCATATCCAGCATAGCCTCTAATTCAGCCTGAACTACTTTCTTTTTATGCTCAGGCAATCTATATGGCCGGCTGCGTACCACCACACCCGGTTCGGTCTCAACATGGTGCTGTATGAGGTTTGTTCGACCAGGGAGGGGCGAGAACACATCAGCAAACTCTGTTTGTAAGTTTCGAATGTCAGCGATCTGGGACGGTGAGAGGTGATCTCCGCAAATGGCCAGAGCGGAGGATTGAGACTTTAAATTCGCCTCTGGCCCGAGATCCTCCTCCCCACTCACTACCGTCGCCAGCAACGCTGACTCCGCCTCATTCCACTTTTTTAACAGGTTGAGGTGGTAAATCTGATGTGCTCCGTCCCTATCTGATCGAAGGACCTCATAGTTGAGATCCCCGACTCGCCGTGTGACCACAAACGGTCCTTGCCACTTAGCGAGTAATTTAGAGCTGGAAGTGGGAAGCAATACAAGCACTTTATCTCCCGGTGCAAATTTACGTAGTTTAGCCCCCCTGTTGTACAGCCGACTTTGTTTGTCCTGGGCCTGTAACAAATTCTCCATAGAGAGCCGCCCCAACGTGTGGAGTTTTGTTCTCAGGTCCAGGACGTATTGAATTTCGTTTTTGCTATCCGAAGGTCCGTCCTCCCAAGCTTCCCTAAGTACATCCAGCACCCCGCGGGGCTGGCGACCAAAGAGCAGCTCGAAAGGGGAAAACCCCGTGGAGGCTTGGGGGACCTCGCGTACAGCGAACAAGAGGGGTTCTAACCACTTATCCCAATTTTTGGCGTCTTCCTGTACGAACTTACGAATCATGGACTTCAACGTGCGATTAAATCGTTCTACCAAGCCGTCCGTTTGTGGGTGATAGACGCTGGTACGAATCGATTTAATACCCAATAATTCGTACAGTTCGCGAATTGTGCGTGACATAAACGCCGTGCCCTGATCGGTGAGAATCTCTTTCGGGATTCCCACCCGGGAGATTAACTGAAACAGTGCACTCGCAACACTTTTAGCAGAAATGTTGCGCAGCGGCACTGCTTCGGGGTATCGCGTTGCATAATCCACCAGAACCAATGCAAAGCGATGCCCCCGTGCGGATCGTTCTAACGGCCCGATGAGGTCCATGGCAATTCTCTCAAAGGGGACCTCTATTAATGGAAGGGGGCACAAAGGTGCTTTTCGGTTGGCCGGTGGATTCACCAACTGACATTCACGACAAGACGCGCACCACCTGCGCACATTCTCGTGAATGCCTGGCCAGAAAAATCGGGTCATTAGACGATTCAGTGTAGCTGCTTGCCCTAAATGCCCAGCCATCGGATTACAGTGAGCCGCCTGAAAAAGCATTTCCCGGCGGCTCTTTGGAACTAACAACTGAGTTGTATCTTGTTTTGTCTGGGTATCCTGGGTCACCCGATACAACTTATCTTTTATCACGGCAAAATAAGGATACGAGAGCGGTTGGTCTGGGTGGACAGGTTGTCCGTCGATCACGCGGACCTGATCAAACGCATTTTTGAGCGTATCATCTCGGGACTGTTCCAGAGGAAAATCATCGCGTTCAAAAAGGATTTCCCTTTCTGAAGCGCTCCGTTCCTCTGAGACAGACCCCGAGGGTCCCGGCACAGCCTCTCCAACCTGAACCACCGCTCTCTTCTCCTGCCTTCTTTTAATCCCAGAAGCACCCGTACATAAATAAGCCAATAGTGTTTTAAACCCCGGCCAATTGGTTCCCAAAATCAACGGGTGCTGGAGGTGCTGGTTAACTGCCACCTCTACACTATGCTTTTTCCCCCGAAATTGGATAGTGACTGGCACTAAGGGGTAACCCACCACCTCACCGTGCACACACCGCACCTTAACCACGCGGCTCCTATCCAATGTCACTGGATGAATCAAACTTTGATGGATGGAGGTCTGGTTACAACCTGAATCCACCAAAGCTTGATAGGTACCCCCCTTTACACTTACTGGTATCTGGTACAACCCAGCTTGATCGGGGGCAACCTGTGGCGCGTCGGGGACCCTGACCAGCGTTCCGACCTCCATCACCGGGCACCTATCCACGAAGTGCCCAGGGTCCCCGCAACGCCAGCAGGCCGGCCCAGGCCTCCCCGCCATCCCAGTGGCGGGAAGTGGGTCAGGTGATTGACGTGAGGAGACTGCAGGGGCCGGGGTTGGCGGACCGCCAACCATCGATGGGGTTCCCCGGGGCGGCGCACGTGATGCAGGGGCCGGATCAGCTGCAGGGCTGGTCCTCCAGCGGGGCGCCGGGCGTGGTGGAAAGCCACCTCGGGACCTGGGAGCAGGGACAGGGCGAGAGAGAGAGAGAGAGGGAGAAGGGAGAGAGAGAGAGAGAGATGTCGGTAGGGGTTCGCCGACCCCTGGGCACGCCACCAGCTGGTCCTCTGCCAATTGGATGGCCTGGTCCAGCGACGTCGGGCGGTGGCACTGGACCCACTGTGCGGTCTTCTTTGGCAGACGGGCGATGAACTGTTCCAGTACCACCACCTCGATGACTCCATCGACGTCGCGGGCCTCGGCCATCAGCCATCTGCGGCACGCGTCCCGGAGCTGTTGCGCAAAGATAAAGGGCCGGCCGGATTCCCCGAACTCCATGGAGCGGAACTGCTGACGACTCTGCTCCGGGGACCGGCCGACCCGCTGAAGAATGGCGCGTTTCAGGTCTTCATAGACCAGGAGGTTGCGGACTGGCAGCTGCTGGGCGGCGATCTGCGCCTCGCCCGAGAGCAGCGGGATCAGACGCATGGGCCAGTCCGCGGGCGGCCAGCGCCCGGCCTCGGCCGACTTCTCAAAGAGGTCCAGGAACGCCTCCGGGTCGTCCTGTGGACCCATCTTGTGGAGGGGAAGGGCCGTGGCCGGGGCCGACAAAGGAGACGCCCGAGCCTCCTGGTCTAGCCAGCTCCGGAACTGCTCGCGGTCCTCATGCTGGGTCTGGAGGAGTGCCTCGAAACGGCGCTGTTGCTGATCCTCCATCTTCAGCAGAGCCTCCTGGTGTTGTTGGTGGAGTCCCGCGAGCGCGTTGATGATGTCCGCAAATGGCGTTGACAGAGTGGTTCTGGCGGCGGCCTCTCCTTCCATCCCGGGTTTCGGCACCAGTGTGATGTAACTCAGGGTTCGTGTGTGGGTGATGGAAGGAGACTCGGGGTCGGCAAGTAGTGGAGCTCGTGCACTTTATTAAAGGTCCTCTTTGCACAGCGCTTTCTTGCGCTCTCAAAATTAACTCAAAACAAAAACAGTCAATTTGCACATGTAAGGCAATACTCTTCCCGCTGTTCACAGCTTCATAAACATCCAACGAGGCAGCACTCTTTCCACTGTTATCAGCACAATAGACGTTTCGTCCCGACCGTCAGCGTGCACGAGCTTCCAGTCTCTCTCTCCCCTCCGTTATCAGCACCGCCCGCTTATATGCGGTCTCCTCACGCCAATTACTGAAATCACAAACAGGTGTTCGTCATTTGAACTTGACCCACTTACTCACCGCTCGGCTCCGCCCTCGCTCTCCTGCTACAGAGTCCGCTGAACCACGCCCCCCTCGCCACACATTTATTTAAAACATCAATCTCATAACATTATTTATCGCAGTTGTAATTTGTACAGTGCAAATTATTTAATTTGATGGGTAGCAGCCCTATAGTGTCTTATTATTATTATAACTGAATTTATTGATCAAATGTAAGAATTTGACACGAAAGATGATGCATGCATTTAATAAGGTAATAAAAATTCTCTTTATAAAAATAAATAACACTCTGTGGTAAATATCACAAATATGGAGATTTAAGTATGTAAAATCTGAAAATATTGCTTCAGAATAAATATATTTACACCACCAAAAAATCCCCCCCTCCCATACATGGTACAGTACACACAATTTGCTATGTGCTGTACCTGATAGGACCCAAGTCCTATGGCTTAGATGTTGTAGATAGTCAGACTTCAGATCGACATCTAAATCAGACCGTTGCACAAAGCACTTAAGACTCTGACTATCTTAAGTTGGACTACACTGCAATGCATTCTGGGTAAAATAAGACACTTTTCAAAACAAAAAACATGGCGGATTGAGTAAGCGCATTCAGCCGCTCAGTGCAGTTTAGCCCAGCGGAAAACATGTGTGTGTTGGAGGAGTATAACAGTTACAAGGACATTTTACTTGGGGAATTTAGCGGAGAATGTAGTAACAAGAAGAAATGTTTCATTTGGAAAAAATTACGACAGTTAACAGCGTTGAGCGGAGAGTTAAAGGCGTACAGAAAAGATACAAAGACATGGTATAAGATGCCAAAAAAGAAATATCTAAGAGGAAATATCCTAAAAACCCTTTCCCTTCTCATAGCTCTCTCCATAACACTCAGCAAACCACAAGTTATGAGCATTTTCCCTTTTCTTTCGGCTGTTTGTACTGTAACTGATTGTTACTGCTGGTTGCCAAGGTAACAGAGTCTTAGACCTGAGTTAGCCTGGGTTAACGTGTCTAATGTTTTTGGTCTAAATTAAGTCAGTCTTTGTGAAACAGTCTAACTTGCATTAGACTAGTGTATGAGCAGATTTTAGACTTGTCTAACTCTATAGACTGGTCTAAAATAGCTTTGTGAAACCGGCCCCTGTACTTTAGACAAGATACTGGCTAATGCAATAATAATAATAATAATAATAATAATACATCACATTTATATAGCGCTTTTCTGGACACTCAAAGCGCTTCAGAGGGTCAATAGGTCGATAATTGTCAATACTGTTGAGCTTTCCAGCCTTGTCTTTAAGCACAGGCAGTAACATTACAGACATAATTGCGTTTGGCTGGACACCATGAACAAACTTTACGTTTTTATGTTAGAAACGTTCCATGAAGAGCCTAAAGAATCATACACACTTGTGGAAAATGGGCATCCGATGACCCCTTTAATGGGTTAGTTCACCCATCATCCCCGTCTCTGTCTGTTTAATGTGTTGAATATGTTGTGTGTCCTGCAGATTACAGGACGGGACCCTGTTTTGCGTCGGTCAGTAACCAGATGTGCCAGGGTCAGCTGACGGGGATCGTGTGCACCAAGACGCTGTGCTGTGCGACGGTGGGACGGGCCTGGGGTCACCCGTGCGAACAGTGTCCCGCTCAACCGCACCCCTGCCGCCGGGGCTTCATCCCCAACCACCGCTCAGGGGCCTGTCAGGGTGAGAACACAGTCAACACACACACACACACACACACACACACACACACACACACACACACACACACACACACACACACACACACACACACACACACACACAGAGTCTGGTTCACTATCTTTGTGGGGACTCTCCATACAGGTAATGGTTTTTGCACTGAACAAACTGTATATTCTGTCCCCGTAGACACATTAACCCGGCCCCTACACACACACACACACACACACACACACACACACACACACACACACACACACACACACACACACACACACACACACACACACACACACACACATTAACCCGACCCCTACACACACACACATTAACCCGACCCCTAAACCTACACATCACACACACACACATTAACCTGACCCCTAAACCTACACATCACACACACACACATTAACCTGACCCCTAAACCTACACATCACACACACACACATTAACCTGACCCCTAAACCTACACATCACACACACACACATTAACCTGACCCCTAAACCTACACATCACACACACACACACACACACACACACACGAACCCGACCCCTAAACCTACACATCACACACACACACACACACACACACACACACACACACACACACACACACACACACACACACACACACACACAGAGTCTGGTTCACTATATTTGTGGGGACTCTCCATACAGGTAATGGTTTTTACACTGAACAAACTGTATATTCTGTCCCCGTAGACACATTAACCCGGCCCCTACACACACACACACACACACACACACACACACACACACACACACACACACACACACACACACACACACACACACACACATTAACCCGACCCCTACACACACACACATTAACCCGACCCCTAAACCTACACATCACACACACACAACCACATACACACACACACACACATTAACCCGACCCCTAAACCTACACATCACACACACACACACACACACACACACACACACACATTAACCCGACCCCTAAACCTACACATCACACACACACACACACACACTAACCCGACCCCTAAACCTACACATCACACACACACACTAACCCGATCCTTAAACCTACACATCACACACACACACTAACCCGATCCTTAAACCTACACATCACACACACACACACACACACATTAACCCGACCCCTACACACACACACACACACACACACACACACACACACATTAACCCGACCCCT
>NW_027508942.1:6345000-6352500 GCF_051911475.1 Siphateles boraxobius
GTATCTATGTTTTCTGTTTACTCACAATTTCTAGCTGATAATATATTTAAAAGATATATTTTTAATTAATTATAGTGGACCATCGAAATAAAGTTTTACCAACTTTATTAATTTTCAAGACTTTTCTAGGACTAGAAATCACAGTTTTATAATAAATCTTTCTCATACCATCAGGTTTTTCATGATGGTGAGAATCCTGGTTCTCTTTACACATAAAAAAATCATCTTTTGAGGAGGTGAATTAAAATAAGAAATATCTTGATTTTTAGTTGTTTGAGCTTGTCTTATTTTACATCATATGTCATCTTAAGCCTGGTTGAGAACCGCTGGTTTTGAGAGACTGATCAAATCTCACAACTTTTCCCCATTCGGTGTTCATTATAAAACTTTGTATTTAATACAAATGATAAAATACTTTGTAAGTTGTATTTTGGATACCTTATATCTGTAATTTGAGTTTAAAAAGATCCTTAAAAAATCCTAAAGATATTATTTGATAAGTGCGATCTCTGCTTCTAGTCCTTGAAAACCAGAAAAGTAGTGCTTGAAAAGTCCTTGAAAGTCCTGGAATTTCTTTTTAAGATAGGGCTGGGAGAAAAGAAAAAAGAATCGATTCTAAAATCGATTTGCAATATATATAACTTCATATCGTATCGGCACCCAAGTATCGTGATTGTATCGAATCGGGAGTTAGGTGTATCGTCCCAGCCCTAATTTAAGATCAAATCTCACAACTTTTCCTCTCTCTCTCTCTCTCTCTCTCTCTCTCTCTCTCTCTCTCTCTCTCTCTCTCTCTCTCTCTCTCTCTCTCTCAGTCATCCTGCCTCAGAACGTCAGCATCAGGAACATGTGCGAGGCCTTTCGTAACCTGTGCATCAACGGGCGCTGTGTGCCGACGCCGGGGAGCTACCGCTGCGAGTGCAACATGGGCTTCAGGCTGGACGGCCGCGGAGAATGCATCGGTCAGGAGTCTAGTCAGCTTTATTTATATAGCGCTTTTTACAATACAGATTAGTAGTTGTGAATTTGTCTTGTTGAAATATTGCATAAAACAGTCACACTTGTGCTCCTCGCCGAAGGAAGCGAGTTTCCTCTAGTGAAAGCGTTTGGTACTGCAGCCGAACACACTCACTGAAAGATCATATTTTTGAAATATCAACCTCCAATTTGGAACACAACTTGTTTAGACTTATGGCTTTGATTTTCTCACAGTTTTAGAGTAAAATGTTTGTTGGAAATGTATATTTCGTATAAAAAATTTATTTTTCATGACAGTAAATGTAAAATAAGGCGAATAAGGCTTGTATTTTTCTCCCATTGTGTTCAAGAGAACAAAATCATTGCTTAATTTCACTTGTGTGTGTGTGTATTCAGATGACAACGAGTGTGAGCGAAGGCCCTGTGTGACCGGAGAGTGTGTGAACACACCCGGTTCCTATTACTGCCAGTGTCCCTCCGGATTCCAGAGCACTGCGACTAGAACCGAGTGTCGAGGTAACGACACACACACACACACACACACACTCTCTCTCTCTCTCACACACACTCTCTCTCTCTCACACACACACACACACACACACACACACACTCACACACTCACTCACTCACTCACTCACTCACACGCAGAAACATAAACAAACACACACACACACACACACACACACCCCGCACACGCACATACACTCACTTCTGTGTGTTTTCTGTAGATCTGGATGAGTGTGTGGCCAACGGTCGCATCTGTAACAACGGCCGCTGTGTGAACACCGAGGGAAGCTTCCACTGTGTGTGTAACGCCGGCTTCGAGATCTCGATGGACGGAAGGAACTGCCAAGGTGGAACATCCGGCCCATGATGCACTGCAGTCTCGACACAGACTCAGTTCCTCCCATAGTGCCAGAAACTAGACTTGCCACAACATCGTAATTCAATATAATAATGCCCCATTAAGCACATAGTCACATAAAGGAATATACACATCAGATCTCAACATCCCCATATGTAAATATGAGCTCTAAACTGAGCAATGTGCACAATTGACCGTTCGCGAAGACCCGCCCCATTTAGTTTCTGTTGCTATGTCCATAAGCAACACCAATCTCACGCCACATCATGTTCGCAAGCTGTGAAAAATAGAATACAATGCGGAGCAGAGAGGACACTGACAACGAAACAAAGTTTTTTTGTTTCAACGAAACATTTTTTAAAGAAAATTAAACAATAAATACCGTTTTGTGGCTCTTTAATGTGTCTGACAGATCGCTAGAGCCTCAGTTAAAGCCGCTCGTGAACCGATCATCTCTTCCTTCTGGTTAATTTATAGCATCAAATAAACATGCATGAACATCAGAAGGAATGTTGTTTTAACCTGACTGCTTTATCGGACAAAAATGGCGGATTCGGCGGATGGCGGATTATGATTGGTTGGATCGCCTGTCAATCAAACTCCCTCCAAAGGGTCAATTAGGCATTCAGATGGGTGGAGTCTGAGTGGGCGGTGTCATTCTGAGGGGCGGGGTTTAACTGTAAAGATTAGAGTCAGGGTGGGTGTGGTCTGTTTTCAGGGGAGGAGTTAGAGTCGATGTAAATGACAAGGTCCTTTTAACCGCTTGAATTTAGTAAAAAAAAAAAAAAATTAGGTTCGGAAATGTAATAAAGCGTTGGATAAAGGCTGTATTTATTTAATTTGTATAGCAGGAATTAATACATATTCACATTACATAAACATTCTGTTCTTAGTTTGTATTCTTATATTATATTCTGTTTATATTCTACCAAAGATGAAGAGAACGTGGAAATAAAGTCAATGAAGAAAAATGTTCATGAAGACGTGCCTTTATGAACCCTGTTAAGTGTTGGTTGTATTGTGTGTGTGTGTGTGTGTGTGTTTTAGACACTGATGAGTGTTTGATTAGGAACATCTGTCTGAACGGCATGTGCATTAATGAGGACGGCAGCTTCAAGTGCATCTGTAAACCTGGATACTTGTTGGATGGCACTGGCCGATTCTGTGTGGGTAAGTGAACACACACACACACACACACACACACACACTCACACTCTATTACTAACCAGCTCTAAATCGTCACACAAACCTTTTGACATTATTTGGTCTGAATCAGAACATCATCTGAGGAACTTTTCACATATTTGGCCATCATAAGCGCAGACAAACCTAAACACACACACGAACACTCTCACACTCACTCACACACTCTGAAGTCATGCATATGATGTATTTGCTCATTAATGATTTGTATAGTCTCAAGAGGAACAGGTCTAGCACTCAGGAAACACACACACACATTATGGGTATTATTATAGATGCACATTACAGAAGTGGTTCACCCTGAAATCAAAGTTTTGACTTCATGGACACACAAAAGCAGATGTTTAGCAGCTCTTTTTTAATACAATGAAAGCAGACAGTGATTCAGATCCAGAGATCTAACTGAATAACCTCATATATGACACTTTAATGTGTTTGTTGATCATTTTTATTATGTATTAAAGAGCACGCACTATTAAAAATAAAGGTTCTGAAAGGTTTATTAGATATTTTGAGCTCAATTAAAAGGGTTATGCATGAAATTGTGAGTTATTTTGAATTTAAGTATAAAGAATGTGAGGAATGTGCTAAAATTACTATTTATTTATTATTTATTTATCAAATCTTGTAATTAAAAGGTAAATAAAATAAAAAATCTAAAAGAAAATAGCATTAAAAAAAATGATCAAAATTGAATAAAATAAGCTTTCTGGACAAAAAAAAAAAAAAAGTATAATTTTAGGGCTTCGGGTCATTTTGACCCGTGAGGGAAGGATGAGGGTTTGTGGATGTTTTGTTCATGTAGTGTGTCGTGTGTGTTTGTGTCAGATGTGGACGAGTGTGAAGTCCCCGGCATGTGTATGAACGGTCGCTGCGTGAACACGGAGGGCTCGTTCAGGTGCGAGTGTATGCCAGGACTCGCCGTGGGACTGGACGGGCGCGTGTGTGTAGGTGAGCGCAACCGCATGTGTGTGTTCAGATACTGTGATGCTTTTTCTCCATCTTCATCTTCCTTCAGTGTGTAATGTTGCTTTATTGAGCATGAAAAAGCTCCAGTTCTTCTCTATATCAGTGTTTCTGAACTAGAGGATTGATACCCGACCCCGACAGGACCCGTCGGTACCCGTCGGGCCGGGCCGGGTTCGGACATATATTTAGAAATTATGTTCGGGTTCGGGTCGGGCTCGGTTACATCAGCGCGATATGGCATTGAACATTTTAAATTTAAAACAGCTTATTATGTTGGTAGCCAATGTGCCTGATGCTTTCACGTGATGCAAACGTTCGTTTTTGTGATTAAAATACATGTAAAATATTACCATAACATCTGTCTTCCTTTGTGCGGAAATTTGTTTATGTAGCCGTGCCAACGAAACACGTGCATATGCGCGCCTGCGTTAAGTGCGCTTGTTTCTCCGTGCGCGCTGATGCACTCATCCTGCTGACATTTCCGAATGTCTTCCTACAGTTGGTTAATAAAAGCAGGCTTTCCACACAAACAAACGCACATGTGTCATTAGTATGAGAAAAAAAATGGGATTTTAACTGTCGGTCTCGGGTCGGGCTCGGACATAAATATCTTTATGCCTGTCGGGCTCGGGTCGGGTTCGGTTACTGCTCTGTCGGACGCGGGCCGGGCTCGGACAAAAAAATTCGGCCCGATCCGCACTCTATTCTGAACTCCCTGAACGCCTCCATTGTAGTCTTGAGTTTCTTCCGGGAACAAACACGTCACAATATTCCTCATTTAAATAATTCATACGTGGAATAAAGGGTCGAGTTAGTTAGTTTGTTTCTCACAATTCGGACTTTTTTCTAACAATTCTGACTTTTTTTCCTCACAATTCTGACTTTTTTCTCGCAATTCTGACTTTTTTCCTCACAATTCTGACTTTTTTCTCGTAATTCTGACTTTTTTCCTCACAATTCTGACTTTTTTCTCGTATTTCTGACTTTTTTCCTCACAATTCTGACTTTTATCTTGCAATTCTGACTTTTATCTTGCAATTCTGACTTTTATCTTGCAATTCTGACTTTTTTCTCGTAATTCCGACTTTTGTTCCTCACAATTCTGACTTTTTTCCTCACAATTCTGACTTTTTTCTCGTAATTCCGATTTTTTTTCCTCACAATTCTGACTTTTTTCCTCACAATTCTGACTTTTTTCTCGTAATTCTGACTTTTTTCTCGTAATTCTGACTTTTTTTTCTCGTAATTCTGACTTTTTTTCCTCACAATTCTGACTTTTTTCCTCACAATTCTGACTTTTTTCTCGTAATTCCGACTTTTTTTCCTCACAATTCTGACTTTTTTCCTCACAATTCTGACTTTTTTCTCGTAATTCCGACTTTTTTTCCTCACAATTCTGACTTTTTTCCTCACAATTCTGACTTTTTTCTCGTAATTCTGACTTTTTTCTCGTAATTCTGACTTTTTTTCTCTCGTAATTCTGACTTTTTTTCCTCACAATTCTGACTTTTTTCCTCACAATTCTGACTTTTTTCTCGTAATTCTGACTTTTCCTCACAATTCTGACTTTTATCTTGCAATTCTGACTTTTATCTTGCAATTCTGAATTTTTTCTCGCAATTCTGACTTTTTTCCGCAATTCTGACTTTTTTCTCGCAATTCTGACTTTTTTCTCGCAATTCTGACTTTTTTCCGCAATTCTGACTTTTTTTCCGCAATTCTGACTTTTTTCTCACAATTCTGACTTTTTTCTCGCAATTCTGACCTTTTTCTCACAATTCTGACTTTTTTCTCCTCACAATTCTGACTTTTTTCTCCTCACAATTCTGACTTTTTTCTCGCAAATCTGACTTTTTTCTTGCAATTCTGACTTTTTTTCCTCACAATTCTGACTTTTTCCTCACAATTCTGACCTTTTTCTCACAATTCTGACTGTTTTCTCACAATTTCTGATTTTTTTCCTCACAATTCTGACTTTTTTCTCGTAAATCTGACTTTTTTTTCGCAATTATGACTTTTTTCTTTGCAATTCTGACTTTTTTATCGCAAATCTGACTTTTTTTCCTCACAATTTGACTTTTTTCTGCCAATTCTGACTTTTTTCTCGCAATTCTGACTTTTTTTTCTTGCAATTCTGACTTTTTTTCCTTGCAATTCTGACTTTTTTCTCGCAAATCTGACTTTTTTCCTCACAATTTGACTTTTTTCCTCACAATACTGACTTTTTTCCTCACAATTCTGACTTTTTTCTCGTAATTCTGACTTTTCCTCACAATTCTGACTTTTATCTTGCAATTCTGACTTTTATCTTGCAATTCTGAATTTTTTCTCGCAATTCTGAATTTTTTTCCTCACAATTCTGACTTTTATCTTGCAATTCTGACTTTTATCTTGCAATTCTGAATTTTTTCTCGCAATTCTGAATTTTTTTCCTCACAATTCTAACTTTTTTCTCACAATTCTGACTTTTTTCCGCAATTCTGACTTTTTTCTCGCAATTCTGACTTTTTTCCCTCAAAATTCTGACTTTTTTCTCACAATTCTGACTTTTTTTCTCGCAATTCTGACTTTTTTCTCACAATTCTGACTTTTTTCTCCTCACAATTCTGACTTTTTTTCCTCACAATTCTGACTTTTTCCTCACAATTCTGACTTTTTTCTCACAATTCTGATTTTTTCCCTCACAATTCTGACTTTTTTCTCGTAAATCTGACTTTTTTTTCGCAATTCTGACTTTTTTCTTTGCAATTCTGACTTTTTTCCTCACAATTTGACTTTTCCTCGCAATTCGGACTTTTTTCTGCCAATTCTGACTTTTTTCTCGTGATTCTGACTTTTTTCCCTCAAAATTCTGACTTTTTTCTCGCAATTCTGAATTTTTTTCCTCACAATTCTAACTTTTTTCTCACAATTCTGACTTTTTTCCGCAATTCTGACTTTTTTCTCGCAATTCTGACTTTTTTCCCTCAAAATTCTGACTTTTTTCTCACAATTCTGACTTTTTTTCTCGCAATTCTGACTTTTTTCTCACAATTCTGACTTTTTTTTCCTCACAATTCTGACTTTTTTCTCACAATTCTGATTTTTTTCCTCACAATTCTGACTTCTTTCTCGTAAATCTGACTTTTTTTTTCGCAATTCTGACTTTTTTCTTTGCAATTCTGACTTTTTTCCTCACAATTTGACTTTTCCTCGCAATTCAGACTTTTTTCTGCCAATTCTGACTTTTTTCTCGTGATTCTGACTTTTTCCCTCACAATTCGGACTTTTTTCTCGCAATACTGACTTTTTTTCTCGCAATTCTGACTTTTTTCCCTTGCAATTCTGACTTTTTTCTCGCAAATCTGACTTTTTTCCTAACAATTGGACTTTTCCTCGCAATTCTGACTTTTTTCTCACAATTCTGACTTTTTTCTCGCAATTCTGACTTTTTCACAATATTCCTCATTTCAATAAATCCTACGCAGAATAAAGGGGCGGGCCTG
>NW_027508942.1:6357500-6360000 GCF_051911475.1 Siphateles boraxobius
GTGCAAGTCCCCCACCCTCTTGATGGAGGCCAATGCAACCAGGAGCGCTGTCTTCATAGACAGGAACTTAAGCTCCACTGATTGCAACGGCTCAAAGGGAGCACTCCGCAGGGCAGTTAGAACCACTGAGAGGTCCCAAGAGGGAACGAGAGGAGGGCGAGGAGGATTCAGTCTCCTCGCTCCTCTCAGGAACCTGATGATCAGGTTGTGCCTTCCAACAGACTTACCTTCAACCGGGTCATGGTGTGCGGCAATAGCGGCAACATAGACTTTCAGGGTGGAGGGAGACAGCCTTCGCTCCAGCCTATCTTGAAGGAAGGAAAGCACGACACTAATCGAACATCTCCGGGGGTCTTCTCGGTGAAAAGAGCACCAGTTGACGAAGAGGTTCCACTTCAACGCATAGACGTGTCTCGTGGACGACGCTCTAGCGGAAGTGATGGTAGCCGCCTCCGCTGGTGGTAGGGTACTCAAACCTGCCTCGTCCCGTCCAGGAGCCACACGTGGAGGTTCCAAAGATCGGGACGAGGGTGCCATAGGGTGCCCCGTCCCTGAGAAAGGAGGTCCTTCCTCAGGGGAATCGGCCAAGGAGGTGCTGTCGCGAGGAGTACTAGTTCGGAGAACCAGGTCCGGGCGGGCCAGTATGGCGCGACCAGAATGACCTGCTCCTCGTCCTCCCTGACCTTGCGCAGGGTCTGCGCAAGAAGGCTCACTGGGGGAAACACATATTTGCGGCCCCGCGGCCAGCTGTGCGCCATTGCATCCGTGCCGAGCGTGCCCTCGGTCAGGGAATAATACAGGTCGCAATGGGTCGAGTCGTGAGAGGCAAACAGATCTATCTGTGCGTCCCTGAACTGGTCCCAAATCAGCTGAACCGACTGGGGATGGAGTCGCCAATCTCCCGGGAGGGGCTGAAGCCGTGAGAGCTCGTCGGCTGCACAGTTCAGGGCTCCGGGGATATAAATGGCATGAAGCGATCTCAGATGCTTCTGACTCCATATGAGGAGGTGGCGGGCGAGTTGCGACATACGGCGGGAACGTAGACCACCTTGATGGCTGATATACGCTACAGTGGCGGTATTGTCTGAACGGACTAGTACGTGTTGGTTCTTGAGCACGGCCCGGACGCGGCGTAAAGCAAGACGTACGGCCAGCAACTCGAGGCAATTGATGTGCCAGAGGCGGCGGGGTCCTGTCCAGGAGCCCGCGGCAGCACGTCCATTGCACATGGCACCCCAGCCCGTGGAGGAGGCATCTGTCGTTACAACGACGTGCCGCGAAGCTTGTTCCAGGGCCTAGTAGAAAACTGAGGTCCGACCACGGGGTGAAGGTCTGACGGCAGGACGGAGTAACTGTTACTCGGAAGGTGCCGTGTTGCCATGCCCACCTCGGGACTCGGTCGCGAAGCCAAAGCTTAAGCGATCTCATATGAAGCAATCCGAGCGGCATTGCCGCGGCTGCAGATGCCATATGCCCCAGGAGCCTCTGAAAGAGTTTCAGTGGAACCGTACTCTTCCCTCGAACTGTCTCAGGCAAGTCAGCAGTGACTGCGCGCGCTCGCTTGTAAGCTGCGCGGACATGGCGACCGAGTCGATATCCATACCGAGAAAAGAGATCCTCTGCACGGGGCAAAGTTTGCTCTTTTCCCAGTTGACCCGAAGGCCCAGACGAGCTAGGTGCCGGAGCACTAGGTCCCTGTGTTCGCATACCTGGTCTCGAGAGTGAGCTAGGATCAGCCAGTCATCGATGTAGTTCAGGATGCGAACCCCGTGTTCCCGAAGGGACGAAATAGTCGGCGCTTTGTTCCACACAGTCACCCTCAGATCACCCTGGCCACCAGCCGAAGTAGAGCCTCTCGAGGAGGCGCTAGATCGGGGTGTGGATGAGGGGACTCTCACTCTTGCGAGATCATTGAGTCTCGATCTAAGTGTTGCGATGGTCATGTTCCCACAGAAAGAACATGACTCATCCACGATCGCTGCTTTAGCGTGATTAAAGCCCAAACACACCAAGCAGCGCTCGTGAGTCAGACACCAGCCGACCGCAACCAGAAGTGCACGGGCGAGGCATCTTTAAAAAGACGTGCCGTGTGCAAGCTCTTTTTGTGAGAGAAACTCAGTGCTGAAGCGCCCGCGGAGAACACACTCGCTGGCAAACCACGCTCAGATAAGCAGGAAGTGTGCACTCACCGGGAGATCGCCGTCACACCAACACTGGAGAGTTGCTCATCTCGTAAGACGCTGACAATCAGAGATAGCTTAAGGAGTGAAGAATTACACTTGGCTCCAAAGCGAAAACATATCTGCTGTTGCCGGTGTCCTCCTTTTATACCCACGAGGTGGGGCGGAGTTACGTCTTGCAAATTCCGCAGACCCATGGCATTTCTTTGCCATTGGCTCGTTTTGTAATACTCGAAGTTGATAGGCTTTCTAAGTGAAACCCCATTCGTCGTCATCCGACGTAACTCGGAGTGACAACGAAAGGGAACCGAAACTATACT
>NW_027508942.1:6365000-6370000 GCF_051911475.1 Siphateles boraxobius
GTGTGTGAGAGACTTCATCAACGGAAACCCTTCCTCAAAGGTGTGTGTGTGTGTGTGTGTGTGTGAGAGACTTCATCAACGGGAAACCCTTCCTCAAAAATGTGTGTGTGTGTGTGTGTGAGAGACTTCATCAACGGGAAACCCTTCCTCAAAGGTGTGTGTGTGTGTGTGTGTGTGTGTGTGTGTGTGTGTGTGTGTGTGTGTGTGAGAGACTTCATCAACGGAAACCCTTCCTCAAAGGTGTGTGTGTGTGTGTGAGAGACTTCATCAACGGGAAACCCTTCCTCAAAGGTGTGTGTGTGTGTGTGTGTGTGTGTGTGTGTGTGTGTGTGTGTGTGTGTGTGAGAGACTTCATCAACGGAAACCCTTCCTCAAAGGTGTGTGTGTGTGTGTGAGACTTCATCAACGGAAACCCTTCCTCAAAGGTGTGTGTGTGTGTATGTGTGTGTGTGTGTGTGTGTGTGTGTGAGACTTCATCAACGGGAAACCCTTCCTCAAAGGTGTGTGTGTGTGTGTGTTGGTTCATCCGTTAATCCTGACTCGTCATTAATCTCTGCTTCTCCTCAGATATAAACGAGTGTAAGATGATTCACAGCTTGTGCACGAACGGCCGCTGCAGGAACACCATCGGCAGCTTCCGCTGCAAGTGTGACGGAGGCTTCGCTCTGGACTCCGACGAGAGGAACTGCACAGGTGTGTGTACACACACACACACACACACACACACACACACACACACACACACACACACACACACACACACACACACACACACACACACACACACACACACACACACACACAGGTGTGCATGAGGTTCAGATCACACACAGCTCAGCAGAAACACTCCTAATCATGTGTAATGAAAGCTTTATTTTCAAAACTTCTAAAATGTAAGAAGTAACTAAGTGTCCAGAGATCAAAATAAACAACTAAAATAATTGCCATTAAAATAATTAACATACAGGTGTGGATGAGGATCAGACCACACACAGGTCATCAGAAACACACAATCATTTAATTTAGAAGAAAGTGTTCAGAGATCAAAATAAACAACTAAAATAATTAGTTATTTCTAATGTACGTGCTATAAATACTGTATAGACTATAGAACAATTCTATACACAACAATAGTGGATTTAGCATCAAAATGTAACTTTTAATGTTAAAATGAATGTTTTAATTTAACCTTCTCCCTTTAAATAGTTTGTTCAGTTCATGAATAATTTATGCACTTTTATATTATTTATTTGACAGAATTAAAAGGACAGTTTCATGTCTATCCTTATATTGTTCAACTGGTATTCAGGAAGTAATTTGTTATAAGTAACGCAATACTTTTTAGAGAAAGTAATTAGTACAGTAATCTAATTGCACTGATGAAGATGTAATTAGTAGCTAGTAATTACTTACTTTTTTAAGAGTAACTTACCCAATTCTGCTTGGCGTAAGTTTAAAAATATGTATTCATTATAAAAATTCTCATGTAGTTGTAAGATTTTATGTATTTTGACTTTTTCCAGGTCTAGAAATCACACTTTTAAAATGAGGCTTCTTCGTACGTTCATGTTTTCCATGACCGTGAGAATCCTGGTTCTTCAAAGACAAAAACAGTTGTTGAGGAGGTGAATTAAAATAAGAAGGATCTTAATTCTTAGTTTATTTTCATGCTTTTTTGTCTAAATTTAAATCATTCTGAGTCATCTAGAGGTCCTCTGGTTGTTTTAAGAACCGCTGATCTAGATGCTTTAGCAAGCGGTGAAGAACTGTGTCTTCACTTGTTTTGTGATGGGTATATATATATATATATTCACACAGGTGAAACTCGAAAAATTAGAATATCGTGCAAAAGTTCATTTATTTCAACTTAGAAGGTGAAACTAATATATTATATAGACTCATTACATGCTAAGTGAGATATTTCAAGCATTTATTTGTAATAATTGTGATGATTATGGCGTACAGCTTATGAAAACCCCAAATTCAAAATCTCAGAAAATTACAATATTACATGAAATCAATAAAAAAAAGGATTTTAAATACAGAAATGTCGGCCCTCTGAAAAGTATAATCATGCATATGTATATAGTTATATAAACTAAATGTATTAGTTTCACCTTTTAATTTGAATTACTGAAATACATGAACTGTTGCATGTTATTCTAATTTTCGAGTTCCACCTGTATACACACTGTATATATGTGTGTGTTCACAGATATCGACGAGTGCCGCATCTCTCCTGACCTGTGTGGTCAAGGCACGTGTGTGAACACAGCTGGGGATTTTCAGTGCGAGTGTTTCACCGGATACGAGAGCGGATTCATGATGATGAAGAACTGCATGGGTGAGACTCTCACACACACACACACGTTTCAGTCGCTGTTTCCATCCAAAGTTGCGAATTTAACACACAACTGGAATATTGCATAAAACATTTGCGAATAAAACAGTGTTTTCCTCCCATGTGTTCAAGAGAACTAAATCATCACTTCCTGGGAAATTGTATAATTGATAAATACCTGTAATAAAACGAGTGTGTGTCGAGCGTCAGACGAAACACAATAAACGCTGTCATGTTCTCTAGCGTTCGGATGCTGGTGTTCGGGAACACACTCGTGTGTGTGAGACGCTTCTGGAGGGAATAAACACACTCATTCTGATCACACACTTCCACTCCGGCGTTTCAGAAACACCAAACCAACATTAGAGACGCTGCGACGCCATTGGTCCACTGGCTACTCCAGTTATCCAATCACAGCTGACGCTGAGCCAAAGTCACATGAGTTTATTGAGGGATTTATTCAGTAAATGTGTTTATATGCATGTTTTCTTATCGGATAAATTTTCCTCGCAATTGAGTGCATATTTTTTTTATGCTAATTGTTAGAATGCATGCACATCTTGGTGTTTCCATCCAGCGTTTTTAATACAATATCCCAAAATTTGCATAAAAATACATTTTGCAATATGCATATATTGTTTACAAATCACCTTTATTTCTATAGCGCTTTATTCAATACCGATACTCAATCAATGATGCAAATTTCATCAGATATGAGCCAAACTGAGATTCTACAGAGACAATAGATCAACTCTGTTCAAGTTTTGTTCTCATCCGATAGCATCAGTGTAGACAAATTGATAATATTGCTGCATATTAATAGTCTTTTAAACGTCAGTCACAGTGTGAGTTGTTTTGAGTGTGCCGCTGATGTGTGTTTCAGACATCGATGAGTGCGAGCGAAACCCTTTGCTCTGCAGAGGAGGCGAGTGCATCAACACTGAGGGAAGCTTCCGCTGCGAGTGTCCAGAGGGCCACGAGATCGCTCCCGACGGCTCCGCGTGCTTGGGTCAGTGTGTGTGTGTGTATAGTTGCATTGATGGTTGCATGTGTGTGTGCGTGTGCATGTATAGTTGCATTAATGGATGCGTGTGTGTGTGTGTGAGTGCATCCGTATGCATTTTATAGTTGCATTAATGGATGCGTATGTGTGTGTGTGAGTGCATCCGTATGCATTTTATAGTTGCATTGATGGTTGCGTGTGTGTGCATGTATAGTTGCATTGATGGTTGTGTGTGTGTGTGTGTGTGTGTGTGTGTGTGTGTGCATCCGTATGCATGTATAGTTGCATTGATGGTTGTGTGTGTGTGTGTGTGTGTGTGTGTGTGTGTGTGTGTGTGTGTGTGTGTGTGCGTGCATCCGTATGCATGTATAGTTGCATTGATGGTTGTGTGTGTGTGTGCGTGCATCCGTATGCATGTATAGTTGTATTGATGGTTGTGTGTGTGTGTGTGTGTATGTGTGTGTGCGTGCATCCGTATGCATGTATAGTTGCATTGATGGTTGTGTGTGTGTGTGTGTGTGTGTGTGCGTGCATCCGTATGCATGTATAGTTGCATTGATGGTTGCATGTGTGTGTGTGTGCGTGCATCCATATGCATGTGTAGTTGCATTGATGGTTGCTTGTGTGTGTAGTTTCATTAATGGTTGCTTGCAGTGTGTGTGCGTGCATCTGTATGCATGTATAGTTGCATTAATAGTTGTGTACGTGTGTGTGCGTGTATGCATGTATAGTTGCATTAATGGTTGTGTACGTGTGTGTGTGCGTGTGTATGCATGTATAGTTGCATTGATGGTTGCATGTGTGTGTTTGCATGTATAGTTGCATTGATGGTTGCATGTGTGTGTTTGCATGTATAGTTGCATTAATTGTTGCGTGTGTGTGCATGTATAGTTGCATTGATGGTTGCGTGTGTGTGTGTGCATGTATAGTTGCATTGATGGTTGCGTGTGTGTGTGCATGTATAGTTGCATTGATGGTTGCGTGTGTGTGTGCATGTATAGTTGCATTGATGGCTGCATGCGTGTGTATGTGCATGCATGTGTATACATGTATAGTTACATTAATGGTTGTGTGTGTGCGTGTGTGTATGCATGTATAGTTGCATTGATGGTTGTGTGTGTGTGTGTGTGTGTGTGTGTGTGCGTGTGCGTGCATCCGTATGCATGTATAGTTGCATTGATGGTTGCATGTGTGTGTGTGTGCGTGCATCCATATGCATGTGTAGTTGCATTGATGGTTGCTTGTGTGTGTAGTTTCATTAATGGTTGCTTGCAGTGTGTGTGCGTGCATCTGTATGCATGTATAGTTGCATTAATAGTTGTGTACGTGTGTGTGCGTGTATGCATGTATAGTTGCATTAATGGTTGTGTACGTGTGTGTGCGTGTATGCATGTATAGTTGCATTGATGGTTGCATGTGTGTTTGCATGTATAGTTGCATTGATGGTTGCGTGTGTGTGTGCATGTATAGTTGCATTGATGGTTGCGTGTGTGTGTGCATGTATAGTTGCATTGATGGTTGCGTGTGTGTGTGCATGTATAGTTGCATTGATGGTTGCGTGTGTGTGTGCATGTATAGTTGCATTGATGGTTGCATGCGTGTGTATACATGTATAGTTACATTAATGGTTGTGTGTGTGCGTGTGTGTATGGATGT
>NW_027508942.1:6375000-6385000 GCF_051911475.1 Siphateles boraxobius
GCGTCCATGTCGTTCCGCCATCTTGAAAAACTATAATAGCAGAGAGGGCCAAAAAGTACGAGGCCAACGCGTTTCCACGAGGCGTTTTCGTTCAGAGCCAGCGTCACGTGACTGAAAGCAGCAGAAACGGAGGAGCAGAGCAGTGAGAGACTGCATTGCACTGTTATTATTCATACTGTAACATTCGTGTGTTCGTTGTGTCAAGTTTCAGTTTGTTTGAAATAACAAACCTGTTCACCCGAAGGAAAACTCGACGAAGTGCTATTAGAAGACATCCTGTCATAGCTTTTTGGTACATCACAGCTACCGTAGATGCAACACTCATTTGAAAAAGCGAGGCGCTGGAGAGCACAATTCATTTGAATGCAAAATACAATTTCACCACTAGATGGAAGACATTTCTACACAATGTCCCTTTAAGCAAAAACTCACTTAATTCTGATTAATTGACCCAGAAAACAAGATTTACTATCTTATTTTATTTTACTACTTTTGTAAATGCATCTTGATTTAAGAAATGTTTGATATTTGCACTGGAAACAAGACAAAAATACTAATTAATGTAGTAGTTCTCTATTAGCTAATCAACAGAGGTGGGAGTAAGTCACACATGTGCAAGTCTCAAGTCTTAACCTTCGAGTCTCAAGCAAGTCCAAGTAAATTTTTTATAAAGGCAAGGCAAGTCAAGTCATAGCTTGGGTCACAAGTCACTGGCAAGTCATACAAACGTTTGGCGATTTCACTGAATTTATATATTAAAATAAGTTAAAACTACAGAAGTTGTGGACTATGGTTTTATTTGCAACATTTTTTTATATATATGCATTTCCACATATAGCTGAGTGGTTACTACAATAAAAATCTACATGTAACTGAAATTAGGCCAACATTAAAGCATGAAAAAATAAATATGGCTCAAACATTGCAGAAGACCATTAAAAGGTATTAAACAATTCACATTTCAAGTATAGTTCCTATGCGACCAAAGGCATTCTTCAAACTGCCATCCCCTTAATACAAGTTATATATTTTTAATTATGAAGTTAAAACCGCCAATAGGTGACGCCAAATTACCGTATTAATGTACGAGTCATAGAAGCATTCATTTAACTTATGTTCAAACCGGCAGATTCGTT
This sequence comes from Siphateles boraxobius, assembly GCF_051911475.1. Taxonomy (NCBI): domain Eukaryota; kingdom Metazoa; phylum Chordata; class Actinopteri; order Cypriniformes; family Leuciscidae; genus Siphateles; species Siphateles boraxobius. The sequence continues at coordinate 6,376,137 of NW_027508942.1, forward strand.
CTGGAACTAAGCAACTCGGTCACTGAATCACAAATACGCATAACTCTTTCTGTGGCTTGTTTGGAACTATTGTCATTGGAGAAATCGAGCAAAAACAGAAAATATTTGGAATATTAGGCTATGTCTAAATGTCACATCACAATATTCACTCTTTGTTTACTGAACTGTTTTATAAAATCATTATCACATTTGCAATCGCGTCAATATTCTGGAATAATTATGAAAATAACTCATACTAGGGCATTTTTTCACCACATTTTGAATTTTGGGTGCAATATTAATTCTGCTGGCATTTTGATAACATCTAATAGATGTAACCCCTGATAACATCTAACCCTGCTTTAAGAGAAACATAAAACACGACAAAACATTAACAGTTTTCTATGTTGTTTTTTGTCATTGGAAAGAACGACGTATTTGGCTTTAAAGCATGATTTAAAAAGAAATGTGGAAAATGTTATACAAAACATATGACATCATTAATTATCATTTAAATATTGACAACATTAAGCTACATTTGAAAACATAATTGTGTATAAAGAGGCATGCTGTTTTGACCAATATTCTCTCTAGATTTAAAGATAGTTAAATTAACTATAACAAACAGGTTAAACAAGCCATAGCTTACTTTTAGACGTGGTGAATGAAGTTCGACTGTTCGAGGTTGTGATGGTCGTCCGATATCCCTTGCCAGTTATTACGCGTACAGCAAATCTTCTTGTATGAATATAGTCAATTTCTAGTGTTTATATCCAAAAAGAAACGATGCTGGGAGATGTTTTTGTATTTAGCGCGCTCACCGCGATGTATGTTTTTTCTGGGCTTGTGCAGTGTCACACAATCGCGCAGAATCTGATGACTGGCGTCAATGGTTCCGTTGCTTTCATTTTGTTCATCAATTGATGTTGCAATGATTAATGTATATCAAGTCATTCTCGAGTCATACAGTTCAAGTCAAGTCAAGTCTCAAGTCATTGGATCTCAAGTCAAAGTCAAGTCGAGTCATTTTCTTAATTTAGTCAAGCAAGTCTCAAGTCCTTAAATGTGTGACTCGAGTCTGACTCTAGTCAAGTCATGTGACTCGAGTCCCCCATCTCTGCTAATCAATAACTACTATTTTTTCATGTCTCCCAGAGAACTACTATATACAGGTTCATAATTAATGTGAATAATGTTCTTAAATGAAGATCATGGTAATAAATATTTGGATTAGGGATGTGCACGAATATTCGAATTTCCGAATATTCGATCTGTAATTATTATTCGAAAATTATACTATTCGAATTTTACTTTTTTTCTTTTTTCTTTTTTTATATTTAAAAAAAAAATTATCTTCTGATAGCAAAATGATTTTGAGACATATTCTTCCTCTAAGTTTCATTGAGGGAGACCGCTTTAAGAGCAGAAAACACTAAGTGCTGTTAGTAACTTCACTTTGCACACTGTAGGCGCATTTCCATTGCAGATTTGCGCAAAACTTTTGCGATTTTTTCTAAATGTCGACATAAAATTATTGCGAAATAACAGCGTTTCCATTAACCGATGTTATGCGACTAAAACTTAATCATTCCAAAATCTAATCATTGCACTGGCCATTATCATTAACCGAAGGAGATGTGTGTGTGTGTGTGTGTGTGTGTGTGTGTGTGTGTGTGTGTGTGTGTGTGTGTGTGTGTGTGTGTGTGTGTGTGTTATCCAGCATTAATGGCCAGGAAAGACTCTTATACTGTGAGCGGCTCATACGAGGAGTTTCTGGGAGTTTCTCCTCATTTCTGCTTCCAGCTCGTGATTGTGGCGTTTCTCTGAGGTTTAGAATCCAGTATTCCTGTAATTATTTTTTGTCTTTTATGAATTTAATAAAGAACTCTGTCTCATCTTCTGTCCAAACACACCGCATCTTCTACGTCAGGGGACTGTAAATGCGCAAAAACTGTTTCCATTGTTTTTCTCAACATGAACGTGAAACAATATAAACACGATAATTCTGACTCGAGTGCATGTACGATAACGGCGCAGTCTGCTTTATTAGCGTTTTTTCCGTTCGCGCTGCTTGAGCTTAAATGCTTTTTTACATTTTTTTGTTTACACATATTGTTAAATGTTTTCAACTAAAAGAAAACCTTAAGATATATAGTAAGCTTGCTGTGTATATTTCCTAATGTAAGCTTGTTCAGAAAAGGAGACAAAGAATTTAAATTAAACTTAAAAAATTAACCTATTTCTCGCTAAACAACATTTAAATAAACGAATATTAGATTTTTATGAACCCGAATATTTAAATACAATATTTTTGAAAAATGCCCATCCCTAATTTGGATCAGCATCATAAAATGAAAAGCATGATAACTACCTAATATTGTCTAAAGTCATTGTAAACTTTTGAGGTTTTGTAAAGTTTTGGATAGTAATAACTCAAGTGTAACTACATCCTTCTAAAGAAACTACTGATTATTTGGATCAGTTTTCTAAAGTGAAGATCATGGGAACACACTAGTAATGACTAAAGAGTTTCCAAATCCATCGGAAGGAATTACTATTCAAAATCTAACAAAAATGTAGTAATTACTAGGGAGTTATCATGATTTCAACTTTAATACTGATCCAAATGATTAATAATTCCTTCTGCAGATTTGGTAATACTCGAGTCATTACCATGATCTTCACTTTAGAATTAGTTTAATATATAATGCAATTATTCATGTTAATTATGAATCTGTATAGTAGTTTATTAATAGTCCTCCGGGAGGTATGAAAAATAGTAGTTATTGATTAGCTAATAGTGAACTACCGCATCAACTGAGCAATATTAATTAGTAGTTATTCATTAATGATGGGACAGTTTTCTGAAGTGTTTTATTACTAAAGGGTTTTTATTTAAATTTCTTTCACATTTTTCATCCTAAAAACCTTCTTCACATCTGCAGCCGTTTGTTTCTCTGTGTATTTTTACTGGTGATGATTTTAATGTCTGTCATTTATAAACGTCCTGCCGTGGGCTTCGTTTAACGAGATGTTTTCCATGTCACAGTGTTGGGTTTGTGTTCCCCTGATGTCCACTAGATGTCCTCCTTTCCCACGGTGTCCTTCACTTATGAACTACATTTCCCACGATCCTTTGTCTCATCATTGCACTCAGCTGTTTCTTATCACTGATCATTGCACTCAGCCAATTCCCCATTATCATTGTCGATTCCCTGTGTATATAACCCTGTCTGTTTCAGTATGTGTCACGGAGTCCTTGTATTATGTCCCCACACTTCCGTTATTTGTTTCATACTGGTTCTCGTTTGTATTTTATGTTTTGGATTGCCTTATTGGACTTTTGACCCCTGCCTGGATGACTAAGAGTTTGGATTGCCCTTTTTATTAAACTACTGCTTTTGGATTTTCTGCCTCCAGTGTGTGTTCCGTGACAGAAGGACTCCGTCACACAAGATCCAGCGGTATGTTTCTCAATATCTCTTCCCCAGCCACCGAGCGGGAGAGAAGGGAGTTTTTTAAGGGGACCCGATTAGTTAAGTTTCGTGGAACCCGTGGAGGTCGCAGTGGAGGAGGTGGTCGAGAGCCTGTTCACGTCCCGTCTGCCCAGTCAGAGAATCTTCACGTTCCGTCTGCCCAGCGAGAGACTGTTCACGTTCCGTCTGCCCAGCGAGAGACTGTTCACGTTCCGTCTGCCCAGCGAGAGACTGTTCACGTCACGTCTGCCCAGCGAGAGACTGTTCACGTCACGTCTGCCCAGCGAGAGACTGTTCACGTCACGTCTGCCCAGCGAGAGACTGTTCACGTCACGTCTGCCCAGCGAGAGACTGTTCACGTCACGTCTGCCCAGCGAGAGACTGTTCACGTCACGTCTGCCCAGCGAGAGACTGTTCACGTCACGTCTGCCCAGCGAGAGACTGTTCACGTCACGTCTGCCCAGCGAGAGACTGTTCACGTCACGTCTGCCCAGCGAGAGACTGTTCACGTCACGTCTGCCCAGCGAGAGACTGTTCACGTCACGTCTGCCCAGCGAGAGACTGTTCACGTTCCGTCCGCCTTCCTGGGCCGGGACTATCTGGAGCGTCTGGCTCGGATCCTGGACATGCCCGTGTCTGCTGTTCCAGAGCCGGAACCAGTGTCTGCTGTTCCAGAGCCGGAGCCGGAGGCAGAGCCAATGGCCGTTCCAGAGCCGGAGGCAGAGCCAGTGCCCATTCCAGAGCCGGAGGCAGAGCCATTGCCGGTTCCAGAGCCGGAGGCAGAGCCATTGCCGGTTCCAGAGCCGGAGGCAGAGCCAATGCCTGTTCCAGAGCCGGAGGCAGAGCCAGTATCCGTTCCAGAGCCGGAGGCAGAGCCAGTGCCGTCTGCCTTCTTGGATCTGGACTATCTGGAGCGTCTGGTTCGGATCCTGGACATGCCCATGTCTGCTGTTCCAGAGCCGGAGCTAGTGTCTGCTGTTCCAGAGCTGGAGGCAGAGCCATTGCCCGTTCCAGATCCGGAGGCAGAGCCAATGCTTGTTCCAGAGCCTATGCCTGTTCCAGAGCCGGAGGCAGAGCCAATGCCTGTTCCAGAGCCTATGCCTGTTCCAGAGCCGGAGGCTGAGCCAATGCCTGTTCCAGAGCCGGAGGCTGAGCCAATGCCTGTTCCAGAGCCGGAGGCTGAGCCAATGCCTGTTCCAGAGCCGGAGGCTGAGCCAATGCCTGTTCCAGAGCCGGAGGCTGAGCCAATGCCTGTTCCAGAGCCAATGCCTGTTCCAGAGCCAGTGTCTGTTCCAGAGCCAGTGTCTGTTCCAGAGCCAGTGTCTGTTCCAGAGCCAGTGTCTGTTCCAGAGCCAGTGTCTGTTCCAGAGCCAGTGTCTGTTCCAGAGCCAGTGTCTGTTCCAGAGCCAGTGTCTGTTCCAGAGCCAGTGTCTGTTCCAGAGCCAGTGTCTGTTCCAGAGCCAGTGTCTGTTCCAGAGCCAGTGTCTGTTCCAGAGCCAGTGTCTGTTCCAGAGCCAGTGTCTGTTCCAGAGCCAGTGTCTGTTCCAGAGCCAGTGTCTGTTTCTGTGTTTGTGTCTGTTTTTGTGACTATTACAGTTCTTGTGGCTGTTCCTGAGCCGGTGTCTGCTGTTCCTGAGCCGGTGTCTGCTGTTCCTGAGCCGGTGTCTGCTGTTCCTGAGCCGGTGTCTGCTGTTCCTGAGCCGGTGTCTGCTGTTCCTGAGCCGGTGTCTGCTGTTCCTGAGCCGGTGTCTGCTGTTCCTGAGCCGGTGTCTGCTGTTCCTGAGCCGGTGTCTGCTGTTCCTGAGCCGGTGTCTGCTGTTCCTGAGCCGGTGTCTGCTGTTCCTGAGCCGGTGTCTGCTGTTCCTGAGCCGGTGTCTGCTGTTCCTGAGCCGGTGTCTGCTGTTCCTGAGCCGGTGTCTGCTGTTCCTGAGCCGGTGTCTGCTGTTCCTGAGCCGGTGTCTGCTCCGCCCTGGCCGCCCGAGGGGTCTTCGCCGCCCTGGCCGCCCGAGGGGTCTTCGCCGCCCTGGCCGCCCGAGGGGTCTTCGCCGCCCTGGCCGCCCGAGGGGTCTTCGCCGCCCTGGCCGCCCGAGGGGTCTTCGCCGCCCTGGCCGCCCGAGGGGTCTTCGCCGCCCTGGCCGCCCGAGGGGTCTTTGCCGCCCTGGCCGCCCGAGAGGTCTTCTTCGCCCTGGCCGCCCGATGGACTTTACGTCTCGCCCTGGCCGCCCGATGGACTTTGCGTCTCGCCCTGGCCTCCCGATGAACTGTGCGTTTCGCCCTGGCATCCCGATAGACTTTGTGTTTACCCCTGGATGCCCGATAGATTTTTTGTTTTGCCCCGGTCCCCGGTTAAACCCTCACTCCTTGTTCCTGTCTCCCTTCATGGACCTGGCCCACCTTCCCTCCCCCTGATCCTCCACCGTTCCACCTCCCTCCTGAACCTCTTGTATTATATTGTGTTGTGTTTTCTGTGTTTCTTGTTGTTGTCATGGAGCGTCTGGTAGCCGCTCCGTAGAGGGGGGGTTATGTCACAGTGTTGGGTTTGTGTTCCCCTGATGTCCACTAGATGTCCTCCTTTCCCACGGTGTCCTTCACTTATGAACTACATTTCCCACGATCCTTTGTCTCATCATTGCACTCAGCTGTTTCTTATCACTGATCATTGCACTCAGCCAATTCCCCATTATCATTGTCGATTCCCTGTGTATATAACCCTGTCTGTTTCAGTATGTGTCACGGAGTCCTTGTATTATGTCCCCACACTTCCGTTATTTGTTTCATACTGGTTCTCGTTTGTATTTTATGTTTTGGATTGCCTTATTGGACTTTTGACCCCTGCCTGGATGACTAAGAGTTTGGATTGCCCTTTTTATTAAACTACTGCTTTTGGATTTTCTGCCTCCAGTGTGTGTTCCGTGACATTCCAGGCATGATGGGATTGAAGTTTGATCGTAATGAACCGAAGGTCGTTTGTTTGAGTTCTGCTCGTTTCACTGTTGGATTGTGGGATAATTAATCTGGCAGAGATGTAGTCAGTGATTGATGATTGTTTGTAGGTCAGAAGGCCAGTGTGTGTGTGTGTGTGTGTCTGTACATGTGAGAGTGTGTGTGTGTGTGTGAGAGAGAGAGAGTGTGTGTGTGTGTGTGTGTGTGTTCCTCATCAGATGTGTTTTAACTTGTAAATAAGGCTGACATCATCAGTGATCATCAGCTTCATGGGCGTAGATGGCGTGTTTGAGGTCAGAGGTCATTGTACACGCACTCTCTCTCACACACACACACAATCTCACACAGACACTCTCTCTCACTCACAAACACACTCTCTCTCTCTCTCTCTCTCTCTCTCACTCTCTCTATCTCACACACACCCACACTCTTACACAGACACTCTCTCTCACTCACAAACACACACACACACACACTCTCTCTCTCTCTCTCTCTCACTCTCTCACTCTCTCTCACACACTCTCACACAGACACTCTCTCTCACTCAGAAACACACACACACACTCTCTCTCTCTCTCTCACTCTCTCTCACACACTCTCACACAGACACTCTCTCTCACTCAGAAACACACACACACACACACACTCTCTCTCTCTCTCTCTCTCTCTCTCTCTCACACACACACACACTCAGACACATGTACTGTTAGTTATTTTATATATATGATCTGCACAAATAAAACTTCAGCTCTAGAGAAACATTCATCATTTAGTTTTATTCTCTATCATCATGTGTTTTTGCGTCAATTCTGTGTAATTTGACTGAAATCATGAGTCTTTATTGATGAGCTTGTTTATCTGAGATTATTCCCATCAGGCCAGTTAAGTCATATCATTTAATCTCTTTGATTCAGTGTCAACCGGCGCATATTTTGGGGATTAGATTTGCTTTAATAAAAGTGCAGCGTGTTAACAAGACAAGAAATAGAGAGAGAGAGAGAGAGAGAGAGAGATAGAGACAGAGAGAGAGGGAGATAGACAGAGAGAAAGAGAGAGAGAGAGAGAAAGAGAGAGAGAGCGAGAGACACCGACTGAGAGGTCGATCTGCTCCGGTTATTTGAGGACACACGGAGAGCTGGAGTCTGTTGCTCTAATGAAACTCAATGATGGAACAGAATGTGATGAACTTCAGACATGTTCAACACACACTCGTTAAACACACTGATTAGATGGACACTAACTGCTCACAGGACCCAGGGTCTAAGCATGCACAACAGGAAATGATGTCATGCTCTTGGAAGGGGCCGTTGACACAGGCTAACTACTTTATAATGGGTCACCAAACTTTAGTTCAGCAAGAGATAAAAAAAAACCTCCTCTCATATGTGTGCGTACCTCTGTATATATATTGTTAAAAATATTCACAATATTATCTGGAAAATATGAACATATCTGTATCCAACCATTAGTAATATGTACTCTAGATAAGTTTGCTCTGTGTTCCAGTAGTTATTTTAGAGCATCAATTAAAACTAAATGAAAGTGAAAAATCTTGCCTGGGCAAATAGCTGAAATAAAAAAAAAAGATTTATGGATTCAAATTGAATATTGCCTCCTCTGACTTTGTTTCGAACAGTGAAATAGAGGGTTTGCATTACAACTTACCAAAGATCCAGTGATCAGTGGATATTGACATTCATATGAGCCTGATTTCGACGTCGGGGAAAAACATGAAGCCAATATACCTGTGAACGCTTTATATAAATACAATATAGGTCTAAATCCATGTGATCACTTATATCAATGTTATATATCATCATATCGTCCAGCCATAAAACTTGTGTAGTTTTTTTTGTCAGTGTTGTGTTGTGGAATATACGATGGTAAATATTTAATTGATAATTTATCAATACAGTATATAACAATACAATATGTAGTGTATGATAGCATACAAAAGCATATCAACACACAATGAAAACTGCAAATTCAGCTTTCTCTGCCTGGATCCAGATGTTTCTGTGAATTACAGCGATCCATTTGTTCTGCAGCTTTCGGAAGTCTGATTTCTTGCCAAATCTATTTATACAGTCAATCTCAAAGCTCTTTCTCGTTTTAGATGTGTTTTGTCAGTCAGTCTCCTTCATTTATACAGCGTCTTTTACGATATAGATTGTTCCAAAGCAGCTTTACAGTGATAATAGGAAAATAAAGTAACAAAGATTGTTTTGGCTTTACAGCAGATCATGAATAAAGTTATTGTCCAGCTAAAGTTAGTTTTGATTATTCACTTTCCTTCACAACGATCATTAGTCATTAACTCTAGAGACTATAGACACTTAAGGGATGCGATGTCGTCATGTACAGGCGCAGGTCCTTCATCAGATTTTGTGTTTTTCGCGTCTGAAAATAAATCCTGCCACTCAGTGTTTGCAACCGCAGTCACTCCGGTGATGTCACACGCATAAC
>NW_027508942.1:6392500-6402500 GCF_051911475.1 Siphateles boraxobius
CTGTGAGTCTCTCACACACACACACACACACACACACACACACACACACACACACACACACACACACACACACACACACACCCCTACACCTGTGAGAGCTGCCCACTGCTCAACTCCTGTGAGTCTCACACACACATACACACACACACACACACACACCCCTACACCTGTGAGAGCTGCCCACTGCTCAACTCCTGTGAGTCTCTCACACACACACACACACACACACTCCTACACCTGTGACAGCTGCCCACTGCTCAACTCCTGTGAGTCTCACTCACACACACACACACACACACACACACACTCCTACACCTGTGAGAGCTGCCCACTGCTCAACTCCTGTGAGTCTCTCACACACACACACACACACACACACACACACACACACACACACACACACACACACCCCTACACCTGAGAGAGCTGCCCACTGCTCAACTCCTGTGAGTCTCACACACACACATACACACACACACACACACACACACACACACACACACCTACACCTGTGAGAGCTGCCCACTGCTCAACTCCTGTGAGTCTCACACACACACACACACACACACACACACACACACACACACACACACACACAAGCTCTCGTTTTGTTCACTGATTGTTATTGTTTATCCCTCAGCCGAGTACAAGATCCTGTGTCCCGGAGGAGAAGGATTCCGACCCAATCCGATCACGGTGATACTAGAGGGTAGATCTAGAGTGCGCGCACACACACACACACACACACACACACACACACACACACACACACACACACACACACACACACACACACACACACACACACACACACACGAGCGTGATCTCCAGTGCTGTGTGTTGACTGTTGTGTCTGTATGTCAGATATCAACGAGTGTCAGGAGCTGCCTGGTCTGTGTCAGGGAGGAAACTGCATCAACACGTTTGGCAGTTTTCACTGTGAATGTCCGAAAGGTTTCGAGCTCAATGAAGACACCAGGATCTGTGAAGGTCAAACGTCCTCTTTCACACACTCTTTCTGTCTCTCTTACTAAGTCAAGTCCGTTTTATTGATATAGTGCTTTACACACAGTACGCTGTTTCAAAGCAGTGAAAGCTTTCGAGAAACCAGCCAGAATACTAAATAATCAAAAATCTCAGCCAATCAGGACACATTTGAAGCTTAATATACACTACTAGTCAAAAGTTTGGGGTCGGTAATATTTTTAATGTTTTTAAAGTCCCTGTAAAGGCAATTTAAAAAAAAAATTCTAAACACATTATAAATGTTAAAAATGTATTGCTAAAACACATTACAAAGACTGTGAACTGTGAAGTATTGAATTGTGGAGTTAGACCGTTAAACAGTTTTTCACCATTGATATTTTACGGATTTTTTGGGCGGGGCTAAAAGGGTACTCGATGACGCACTGGAGTGCCTGAGCTCCTGGCCCCGCCCCTACCTGATGACGCACTGGAGTCCCTGAGCTCCTGGCCCCGCCCCTACCTGATGACACACTGGAGTCCCTGAGCTCCTGGCCCCGCCCCTACCTGATGACGCACTGGAGTCCCTGAGCTCCTGGCCCCGCCCCTACCTGATGACACACTGGAGTGCCTGAGCTCCTGGCCCCGCCCCTACCTGATGACGCACTGGAGTCCCTGAGCTCCTGGCCCCGCCCCTACCTGATGACACACTGTAGTGTCTGAGCTCCTGGCCCCGCCCCTACCTGATGACACACTGGAGTGCCTGAGCTCCTGGCCCCGCCCCTACCTGATGACACACTGGAGTGCCTGAGCTCCTGGCCCCGCCCCTACCTGATGACACACTGGAGTGCCTGAGCTCCTGGCCCCGCCCCAACCTGATGACGCACTGGAGTGCCTGAGCTCCTGACCCCGCCCCTACCTGATGACGCACTGGAGTGCCTGAGCTCCTGGCCCCGCCCCTACCTGATGACGCACTGGAGTGCCTGAGCTCATGGCCCCGCCCCTACCTGATGACACACTGGAGTGCCTGAGCTCATGGCCCCGCCCCTACCTGATGACACACTGGAGTGCCTGAGCTCATGGCCCCGCCCCTACCTGATGACGCACTGGAGTGCCTGAGCTCCTGGCCCCGCCCCTACCTGATGACACACTGTAGTGCCTGAGCTCCTGGCCCCGCCCCTACCTGATGACGCACTGGAGTGCCTGAAGGCCCCGCCCCTACCCGATGACACACTGGAGTGCCTGAGCTCATGGCCCCGCCCCTACCTGATGACACACTGGAGTGCCTGAGCTCATGGCCCCGCCCCTACCTGATGACGCACTGGAGCCCCTGAGGCTGGCCGCTCCCCTAACAATATAAATAGAGCTCATTTGCATCAGTTTGCCCCTCAATCGCGAGTTACAGTCAGTATTATTAGTTACTACAGCTTACAGTTTGCTAGTTAGCTATGTCTTCATCACGGAAATGCGTAGGCTACTACCTGGATGCGATCAAGTACAAAACAGATCGGTGCCCTTATTTAAATTTCCTAAATACGATCACATCAAGAAGAGGTGGATTAATTTTGTGAAGAGCCACCTTGATGGAAAGCTGAGGATCACCACCAAAACCCGCCTCTGAAGTGATCATTTTACACGGGATAGTTTTATAAACTTTCGTCGGAGACAACTGGGATTCACTAATAAAACGCAGTTACTGGTGAATGGAGCCGAACGACTATCTCCCGCCTCGGCCTTCATCCTCCCGTCGCTCCGACAACTGGTGACATCATCGGCAGTGCGTGCCCACCAATGAGTGTAAGTTGCCTTGTGCGCTTATGTTATAATTAACCTAATAAGCTGCTAGGAGCATCCATTCCGGCTGTAGCGGGTGACAGTTGAGTGTGGCAACGGCAGCTTTACAGCGAGTGGGCGTGGTTTCAGCGCAGCCAGCGGACACGCCCCCAGGGTTTGAAAGCAGAGACTACTGCTCATTTTTTCAAGATTTTGATAGCTTATTTTATGTACTTGCCGGCTTTTTTTATCATTCAAATTTGGCTGGGTGTCTAATAACACATGTTTCTGTGATATGACAAACTCAGAACACATACTTCATTTTGACTTTACAGGGACTTTAAAAGAAGTCTCTTCTGCTCACCAAGGCTAAATTTATTTGATTAAAAATACAAAAAGATAACACTAATGTTGTGAAATTGTGAAAACAATTTAAAACAAGAAAGAAATCAATACTTTTTATTCATCAAGGATTAATTACATTGATCAAAAGTGACAAAAAAATATATTTCAAATAAATGCTGTTCTTTTAAACTTTCGAATCATCAAAGAATCCTGAAATAAATTGTACACAACTGTTTACAACACTTGAATAATAGTCATAAATGTTTCTTGAGCATCAAATCATCATATTATAGTGATTTCTGAAGGATCATGTGACACTGAAGACTGGAGTAATGATGCTGAAAATTCAGCTTTGATCACAGGAATAAATTACATTTTAAAATATATTAAATTAGAAAACAGTTATTTTAAATTGTCATAATATTTAACAATATTACTATTTTTTGTTTTGTTTTTTTAACCAAATAAATGCAGCCTTGGTGAGCAGAAGAGACTTTTTTTTAAAAACATAAAACATCTTACTGATCCAAAACGTTTGACTGGACGTCTGTGGGCGTGGCTCCCAAGAGCAAAGTGACAGATTCAGAAACCAATCAAAAGACAAAATGTTGAATTAAAAAAAAATTAATGACTCTTATTAACATATAAAGTCACATGATATAAACACATAAGTGAGCAAGCTGAGCCCATTATAATCAGTAATACTGATAGTAAATGAATGCTACTTGCACTACTTCCGACAAATGCGTTTGAAACATTCGCTTTGACTGAACAACGGACACAGACGTGATGTCAATCTGGACCAGATCTGCAGTTAGAAGTGAAATGTGACTGTTTAAAATGTAAGAATGAAAAGATCTATTCATTGTGTGTGTAGATGTGGATGAGTGTGAGCGGCCTGGCATCTGCGGTCCGGGTCAGTGTTACAACACTATTGGAAACTACACCTGCATCTGCCCACCGGAGTACATGCAGGTCAACGGAGGAAACAACTGCATGGGTGAGTCTGCACACGCTTCGTCAATGATTAGCATTATAGTTATCGTCAATGATTAGCATTATAGTTATCGTTACTAATTAACGATATAGTTTTCGTTATATTTATTAGGGGTGGGGGAGAAAATCTATTCAAATATGAGTCTCGATTCTATCTTCTACCAATTCGCATCGATTCTCAAATTTCAGTTTAACTTTGCATTACTTCTTAAAGTTATTGACACGTTTGAGTGTTTTTAAACCACTATAAGCCGCTAAAAAGGACTCAGATTCACGAGATCCCGAATTCAGTTCTCTTTCACAGCTAATTGCACTTGCATGGTCAAATACACACACAATAGTGTAAAAATGCATATCATGGGGAGTATTCATGTAAACACAAACTGTTATATCCTCCGCGAATGTAAACAGTTAGGAGAAAATCGGATGCGTAACAGTATATTAGATCAGTGGATTCATTCTTAAAGGGACCGCAGCCTCATAAACGGTTGCCGTCTGTTTCATTAATGTTAATAAAATAAAATAAAAATCACACTGCTTTTGTCTGAATCACTTTTGAATCTTGAAAACTTGGTTTCCCTTTAGGGCCGATAATGACATGTTTGTTGTTGTGGTGTGTGTGTGTGTGTGTGTGTGTGTGTGTGTGTGTGTGTGTGTGTGTGTGTGTGTTCAGACATGCGGAAGAGCTTGTGTTACAGGAACTACTACTCTGATAACGCCACCTGTGATGGAGAGCTCACCTTCAACATGACCAAGAAGTTCTGCTGCTGCTCGTACAACATCGGCCGGGCCTGGAATAAACCCTGCGAGCGCTGTCCCGTTCCCAGCACCAGTGAGACACACACACATCGGCTCATTTAGCAGACGCTTTTACACAAAGCAAATGAGGAATACTATGGAAGCTTGTTTCCGCCACAGAAGATAATTGCTACTTTTGCTACGAGTTTACATCTCGCAATTCAGACTTTCATTCAATTGCGTGTTACAGCGTTAGAATTCCGAGATATAAACTCACAATTGAGTGTTAAAAAGTCAGAATTGTGTGAAATAAACCCGCAATTCTAACGTTTTTCTCGCGATTGTGAGTTTATATCTTGCAATTCTGACATCTTTTCTCAGAATTGTGAGGAAAAAAAGGCTGAAAATTCTGACTTTATAACACAAAATTTGTTTTATAAAGTCAGAATTGCGAGATTTAAACATGCAATTCTGAGATAAAATGTCCGAATTGTGAGTTTATTTCTCGCAATTGCGACTTTATATCTTGCAATTCTGACCTTGTAACACGCAATTGAATTAAAGTCAGAATTGTGAGATAAAAAGTAGCAATTATCTTTTTTATTTTTATTCTGTGGCGGAAACAAGCTTCCATAGAATACAGCAAGTGATTGAGACATTAACACAAGAAGAGCAAAGTGTCAAACGTTGTCTAGAAGTGAACAGGGAGGGATTTCACTGAAACAGTGGAAGCGTAGAAGAAAGAGTGTGTTTCTTGAATATTGTCAGGGATTCGACACACACACACACACACAGTCATGACCGTGACATGGTTCTCTGCTGCAGATGAGTTCACTGTGCTGTGTGGAAGTGAGAGACCGGGATATTTCATTGACATCTACACTGGACAAGCCATTGGTAAACACATTCATCACACACACTTAAAGACATTCAAACACACAGTTCTGTGTTCCTCTAAGCCCTCACATCCACCCTGTGTGTCTGTCTGTGATCCGCAGACATCGACGAGTGCCGTGAGATCCCCGGCGTATGTGACAACGGCTTGTGTATCAACATGATCGGCAGTTTCCGCTGTGAATGTCCGATGGGTTTCGTTTATAATGACAAGCTGCTGATCTGTGAGGGTAAGAGCTCCATCTGTGTCTCTGAAAGTCTCGGGTCTGTAACGAAAACAGCAGAATGAGTGACGGAGCTGCGTGTGTGACGGGTTCTAGATTAACAATCTATGATGTTAAGCAGTGTTGGGGAAAGTTACTGTTAAAAGTAATGCATTACAATTAGGGATGGCCCGATACCATTTTTTTTCAAACCGATACGAGTACGAGTATTTACATTTGTGTACTTGCCGATATCGAGTACCGATACCGATATTTCTACCGCAAAAGTAACTATAGGCTCCCAGAAAAGAAGACAGAAGACTATTTTAGAACACAGGTTAGAAGACTGTTTTTATTTTCTTCTCTGCTTGTTTTAACAAGTCTAAAAATAAATAATAATGAGTAAAATAATAAATGTATTAACACACAAACCACTGTTAATTTAACATAAAAGCAAGCAGTTACTGCGTGCATGGTCTGACATGACTGAATGCGCCCAAAGTGCGCTCCCTTAATAGTCTAATTCCTAAAAAGCTGACAGTTCATCGCGATCTCACACATCTGTTATTATCAATGAAGCTGACTGCACAATGAATCTTTCATAATATCCACACTTTGTTTGTTATAATTAGAGGATTTGCCAGCATACAGAATTCAGCACTGAACAAAAAAGTTTTGAGCAGTGAGGGGAGTCTATCTTAAATGCTTCTGATTGGCCATTGCGTTCAAGAAATCAACACACATGTCTGTGATTGGCTACATCGCTCAACGCTGCAAACATGTTATGAATAGAAACTCTGGCCTGTAAATCGTTTCTATTTTGTTTTAGTTGTTCTTCTTGCTTTTCTGCAACAGATGAATGAAAATCTATTAGTTTTAATATGTTGTATTCATAGATATTTCTAGTTTGCGGGAGTCCCGCGAATCGTTTTATTCTCCCGGAACCCGCACACACAGAGTGAGTGCATTACAGCCCGCGCCCGCGCCCGCGCTCGGCCATCAGATCTAGTGCCGCGCCGCACTCTTTTGCGTTGGGAGTGCACGTCCCTATGCCTCAGTTCACCTCGACAAAGCACTCGCGGCGGCCAGTTTCGTTTCGCAAAATGTACGTGGTATCGGGGCGTGGTATCGGCGATGTTTCTATGAGTACGAGTACGAGTATATGAGGACAGTATCGACCCGATCCCCGATGCCAGTATCGGTATCGGGCCATCCCTAATTACAATATTATGTTACTCCCAAAAAAAGTAACTAATTGCGTTACTTATTTACTTTTTATGAAAAGTAATGTTACGTTACTTTTGCGTAACTTTTTCTCACCTAGGCTGGGCTTGTTTGATTTTTAGTAACAAAAATTCTGAAAAACAAACCTTTCAGCTGTGCTGCAGTTCTGGATTACAGAACTATAGGAGACAGGAGAAGGAAGTTGAACACTTTTATTTCTAAGTCTAATCTAAAGTATTTTTTTGCTTATTAGTATGATTGAATTATGTTAAAAAAGACATTGTTTAATAAAGTGAGATTAAATACATAAAGTATATTTGTGTCATTTAATATAGTTAAGTATAGTTTAGTAAAGTTTTGCGTAAAATTCTGAGATTGCATTTTGACGTTTTTATTCATTTTGAGGAATACTGAATGTTTTCGTGCAAGTGAGACGAGTACATGCATGTTCGCATTTAGTCTAGAACTAGAATAACCATCATGTTTACACACAACACCTCACTTTATTTCTCTCAACATGAGGACAGGAGAGCTGTCAGTCAATAAATGTGAAAAAGTAAGTAGCGTTACTTATTTGAAAAAGTAACGTAAAATATTTTATTGTAAATTGAAAAAGTAATCCGTTACTTTACTAGTTACTTGAAAAAGTAATCTGATTACGTAACTCACATTACTTGTAATGCATTAGACACAACACTGATGTTAATTGTGTTTGTGATATGTGTGTGTGTGCAGATATTGACGAGTGTCAGAACGGTCCGGTGTGTCAGCAGAACGGCATCTGTCTGAACGTTCCTGGAAGTTTCCGCTGTGAGTGTAAACCTGGATACCGGCAAACTCCCACCCAGCAGTGTGTCGGTGAGTGTGTGTCAGACATTGCCCAACTCATAATGCTGCTACTCCGATATCAAAGTTAATATAACAAAAAAGCAACAGCAGCTATCATGCTTAACAGGAAACCAGCTGTCATGGTGAGAGAGAGAGAGAGAGAGAGAGAGAGAGAGAGAGAGAGAGTATGTGTGTGTGTGTGTGTGTGTGTGTGTGTGTGTGTGTGTGTGTGTGTGTGTGTGTGTGTGTGTGTGTGTGCGTGCGTGTGTGGGTGGGGGGGGTTGTCCTGACTGGAGGGGAATGTGTGTAAAACAGCCGAACTCAGAGCTTAGTTCTGCTTTCAGACACATTGCCATACATGAAAATCTCTCAATTTGCCGTTTTGAAACCAAAATAGGTGACCTACGTGAATCGTGTAGATTCGATGAGAAAATGTTTAGGGGGGGGTATACTATATGAAGCCATACTATAGTAAAATTTGAAATAGAATTAAATATTTAAGTAATTAAATTCAAGTTCATGTAAACTTTTCCCTCCGCTGCGGCTGTCAGACATTCTCCATTCAGCTTTCGGTTACGACAGTCAACGATGAAATTCTCTCCAAGATGATTCAATGTTACTATTATTATACTTTATCTCTAGATAAAGGTATGTGGTTTCGCATAAAATGACTATCTTGCTGGACTGTATTGCTGTACCTTAATCATGTTCGTTTCTACCGTGTGTCTGTTAGATCACGGTATGTGATCTAACAGGGGGAATATCCTTCTCACCTTTTTCAACCCTGACCCGTTTTCATGCCTGCATTGCACCTGAAGTTAAAGTGTGATTTGATGTGATATCTCTCAGATCGTAACGAGTGTGCTGAGAATCCAAACATCTGCAGTCCGGGTCAGTGTATCGACACGGTGGGTAGTTACCGCTGCCTCTGCCCCAACGGCTTCACATCCACCCCAGACCTGTGTATTGGTGAGAGATCAGCCTCACATATCTGTCTGTCTGTCCATCTGTGTGCATCCTCATGTAGATAACTAACTAACTAACTAACTATTTTTGGGCTGTTTTCATAACTAAAAAAACACCAGTGGTCTGTGTTCATAACTTACTGTCTGTGTTCATAACCTGTGTTAGTTCATAACTGACCAACCGCCTGTATTCATAACTAACTAACCACCAGTGTTCATAACTAACCAACTGTCTTTGTTTGTAACTAACTAACCACCAGTGTTCATAACTAACCAACCGTCTGTGTTTATAACTAACTAACCACCAGTGTTCATAACTAACTAACCGCCTGTATTCATAACTAACTAACCACAAGTGTTCATAACTAACCAACCGTCTGTGTTTATAACTAACTAACCGCCTCCGCCTGTATTCATAACTAACTAACTAACCATCAGTGTTCATAACTAACCAACCGCCTGTATTCATAACTAACTAACCATCAGTGTTCATAACAAACTAACTAACTAACTAACCATCACTGTTCATAACTAACCATCTGCCTGTGTTCTTAACTAACTGATTATCTGTGTTCATAACTAACCAACCGCCTGTATTCATAACTAACTAACCATCAGTGTTCATAACTAACTAACTAACCATCAGTGTCCATTATTAACCAACCGCCTGTATTCATAACTAACTAACCATCAGTGTTCATAACTAACTAACTAACTAACTAACTAACCATCAGTGTTCATAACTAACTAACCATCAGTGTTCATAACTAACTAACTAACTAACCATCTGCCTGTGTTCTTAACTAAGTGATTATCTGTGTTCACAACTAACTAACCGTCTGTGTTCACAACTAACTAACCGCCTGTGGTCTGTGTTCAGATGTGGACGAGTGCGAGCGTCAGCCGTGTGGAAATGGAACCTGTAAGAACACTGTGGGCTCCTACAACTGCTTGTGTTACCCAGGATTCCAGCTGTCACACAACAGCGACTGCATCGGTACACACACACACAGACAGACACAAATATTTATTAATTCGAATGTGTTTGTGTTAACGTCTGTTTTGTGCGTG
>NW_027508942.1:6405000-6412500 GCF_051911475.1 Siphateles boraxobius
TGTGTGTGTGTGTGTTTGTGTTGACGTCATGTCCACACACTCCTGTGCTCTTCTGCTTAGACATCAACGAGTGTGTGATCAGCCCTGGCACCTGCGGCCCCGGGACGTGCCAGAACCTGGACGGCTCCTACAGGTGCATCTGCCCGTCAGGGTATTTCCTGCAGAACGACCGGTGTGAAGGTGTGTGTCGGTTCACCTCGATCCTCACGCTGTCATGGTCTCACTGCTCACAGTCATCTGATCAAACTTTATCTGGACAATAACTCTATTCTAGATCTGCTGTAAAGCCAAAACAATCTGTTACTGTAATCTCCTATTATCACTGTAAAGCTGCTGTGAAACTCTATATTGTTAAAGCGCTGTAGAAATGAAGACTCGACTCTCCACCGTCATCATGTGTGTTTGTGCTCAGATATTGACGAATGCTCTCAGACTCCCGAGATCTGCATCTTTGGGAAGTGTGTGAACACCGCTGGTAGCTTCAGGTGCGATTGTCCCGAGGGATTCCAGCTCTCCGTGTCCGGGAAGAGATGCGTGGGTGAGTTATATATCACACACTTCCACGGGTTTAGAACTGGGGGTTTTATTTGTACTTCATTTATTTATTTTTTGCGGTTTTAGGCATTACAGGGATTATTCAAAACAAATAAATAGAAAAGATCAGAGGAAGGAAGCACATCACAAGTTAAACGTGAAACCTCCATCCGAATCCCTTGAGCTTCATGTTTTCATCGGTCATGGAGCTCGTCATGTTCAATGAGTAATGAATGTAATGAATAATGTTTTGTTCCTCGAGTGTGTGATGTCATACAGAATCAGAACACATCGTTCGTTTCTTTGCTCACAGTTTCCATCCCTCCTTCTGTGTCTCTGACCCTGTGGACAGTGTGTGTGTGTGTGTGTGTGTGTGTGTGTGTGTGTGTGTGTGTGTGTGTGTGTGTGTGTGTGTGTGTGTGTGTGTGTGTGTGTGTGTGTGTGTGTGTGTGTGTGTGTGTGTGTGTAGAAGGGTGGAAAGGCTTCTGCAAATGAAGAACAGGCCTCTGGGAATAAAAGTAACCCAGCTGCCCATCTCTTTCTCAGCTGCACACACACACACACACACACACACATATCTGTATCTATATCTGTGATGTTTGTTCATGTGCGTCATTGATAATTATGCTGATGCATTTTGTATTATGCAATTGATGCAATTATTTGAGAAGTAATAATTTGGGTAGAATCATTCAGGGAGAATCTTTTGGAAAGAGTCAATTGATAAATAATTTGTGAAGAATCATTTGAAAAACAATAATTTTAGAAGAAACATTTAAAAAATAATCATTTGTTAAGAATCGTTTGAGAAATAATAAGTGAGAAGAATCATTTGAGAAAGAATAATTTTAGAAAGATTATTTGTAAAGAATAATCAGTGAACAATCATTTGAAAGAATTGTTTGGCAAATAATAATTTGAGATGAGTCATTTAAGAAGAGTCATTTAAGAAGAATCATTTAAGAAAGAATCATCTTTCCCTGTTGCCAAGTCAATTGTTTTGTATTGTGTTCTTCACAATACACATTGTTTCTAGTCAGCTTTACAGAAAATGAAATAAACATCCCTCTGTTTGCTCTGACTGTCAGATATCCGTGTGAATTACTGTTACACTAAGTTTGAGAACGGACGCTGTCTGGCCCCGAAGCCGCTCAACACGACGAAAGGATCCTGTTGCTGCAGCGCCATGCCGGGTCAGGGGTGGGGGGACCCGTGTGAGATCTGCCCTTCTGCTGAGGACGGTGAGCACACACACACACACACACACACACACACACTCACTCTCTCTCTCTCATTCTCTCTCTCTCACACACACACACTCACTCTCAACACACACACACACACTCTCTCTCACACACACTCTCTCACACACACACACACTCACTCTCAACACACACACACACTCTCTCTCACACACACTCTCTCACACACACACACTCACTCACACACACACTCTCTCTCACACACACACTCACTCACACACTCTCAACACACATACACACTCTCTCTCACACACACACACTCACTCTCAACACACACACACACACACTCTCTCTCACACACACTCTCTCACACACACACACACTCTCTCTCACACACACACTCACTCACACACTCTCAACACACATACACACTCTCTCTCACACACACACTCTCTCTCACACACACTCTCTCACACACACACACACTCTCTCTCACACACACACTCACTCACACACTCTCAACACACATACACACTCTCTCTCACACACACACACTCACTCTCAACACACACACACACACTCTCTCTCACACACACTCTCTCACACACACACACACACACTCACTCACACACACACTCTCTCTCACACACACACTCACTCACACACTCTCAACACACATACACACTCTCTCTCTCTCACACACACACACTCACTCTCAACACACACACACACACACTCTCTCTCTCTCACACACACACACACACACACACACAGACATACACACACTCTCTCAACACACACACACACTCTCTCTCTCACACACACACACTCTCTCTCTCTCTCACACACACACTCACTCTCAACACACACACACACACACACACACACACACACACACACACACACACACACACACACACACACACACACACACATAGTCTCATACACACACACACCTACACACTCTCAAACACACACACAACCACACACACTCAAACACACACACTCTCACACACACACGTACACACATATTTCTATATCTGTGATGTTTGTCCATGTGCGTTATGGACAATTCACACAGACATATACACACTCACACACACATGATTTAATGGCAGTAACAGTTATAGTGTGTGTGTGTTTCAGAGACGTATAAAGCTCTGTGTTCCACCATGGGAAAGACCCACACTATACACGAAGAGGCTGTAGGTGAGTGTCAGTTAATCAGACTCCATCAACATGTGTCCATGAGCACACACTGATCTCACACACTGATCTCACACACTGACGTTCCAGATGTGGACGAGTGTGCGGAGAACCCCGGCATCTGCAGGAACGGCCACTGCATCAACACGGACGGGACGTTTCGCTGCGAATGCCCCTTCGGGTACCGGCTCGACTTCACCGGGATCAACTGTGAAGGTCAGCGTTGATATCAAGCACTTCCTGTCTCTCTCTCTCTCAACACTGAAGGGATTAAACTGCAGTTCATCCACTGGCCACTAGAGGGCGGCTGCAGAAGAGACTCAATCCCATAAACCCTCATGTTAAACTGCCCAACTTTACAGCAGAAAAAAACATGTTCACAGCCTGTGGTTGTCAAGCTTTATTTCCATAGCGCATAAAATACAGATTGTTGCAGCCATTTTAAAATTAATCGTTCAGTTTCAGCTATGGATAATATTACTTGGTTTTGTCTGTTTTTGGTCATGTGACCTCCATCATGTTGTGTGTGTAACTCCGTCATCATCAGACACGAACGAGTGTGAGCTGGGGAACCCGTGTGGGAACGGCACCTGCACAAACGTGGAGGGAGCGTTTGAGTGCAGCTGCGACGAGGGGTTCGAGCCCGGACCCATGATGACCTGTGAAGGTCAGTGACGTGCTGATGATGATGATGATGTGCTTCCTGTAGTTGCTGATGTACTTCCTGTCGGCCGCTCTCACACTCGAGCACAGATTGATTAATGCGGGATCATCGGGTCTGATCCACTTCACCACTCTCACTCGTGTTCACACAGAATGTTTTTACATTCTGCACTGTAAAAAACTAATTTTCAAAGTTGTAATTAAAACAAAGATTATTTATATAGTGATAACTATAACCATAAATATATTTATAACTTTAACAATAAATATAGCAATGATTACTATAACAGTAATTATAATGATAACTATAACCATAACTATAATAACTATAACCATTACTATAATGCTAACTATAACCATAACTACAGTGATAACTATAGCTTTAACTATAATAACTATAACCATTACTATAATGATAACTATAAGCATAACTATAGTGATAAATATAGCCATAATAACTATAACCATTACTATAATGATAACTATACCTATAACTATAAAAACTATTGCAATAACTATAACAATAAATATTGCAATAAATATGATAACTATAGCCATTATTATAATGATAACAATAACTATGATGATAACTATAACGAAAACTAAAACAATAACTATAGTTATAACTGTAACCGTAACTATAAAAATAACAATAGTGATAACTTTAATAATAATAATAATAATAATAACAATATATAGCAACAACTGTACTGATGATAGCTAGATTTGTTGTCTGCTCGAGCTCGTAAAAGTCTGATTCTTCCCAACAAAGAAACGCCCAACGCCGTCCACACCGACCAATCAAACCGAGTGCTAGTGTGTATTTGATTAAAACATGTGCCATGTTTTCAGATGTAAACGAGTGTTCCCAGAATCCTCTGCTGTGTGCATTCCGCTGTGTCAACACGGTGGGATCGTACGAATGCAGATGTCCAGCGGGATACGTGCTGAGAGAAGACCGGCGGATGTGCAAAGGTAAAGACGAGCGCTTTCACCGTCACACACACACACACACACACACACACACACACACACACACACACACACACATAATTAGAATGTACGGACCAGCTGCCCAGCGTTCGGCACGCGTGTGATTCGCGGATTAACTGCTAAATTTAACCATCATCGAGTAAAAGTTTATAATTTGGACATGTTTTGTTTTGCCAATTTACACACTCAAACTGTTTTAAACATGGAAGAAAATGGCGGAGATTGACACTCGCGTGTGTTGTCTGTGCGAACACCCGCACACACACGAAACGCACGCACGCAGAGAGAGAGAGAGAAAGAGAGGCGCGTTTCAGATAGCGCTCGAACACCGAAATAATTCCTCTTCTGCGTTTCCTTGCCCTTGAACAGACACTTACAAACAAAATGATGTTCTAAATATCCGTCTCGGCAAGTATTTCTCGGTTATGTCACGAGTGAACATCAGGTTTTTCGGCTGTGCTATCGTTCTTAAAATGACAGCAGCCTAATATTCCTACTGTTGTCTGTGTCATTAATATTAATAAAACAACAAAATACAGCTTTAACAAAGATGAAACTATATTTAATTTCTACAGTGAACAAATAGTTAGCCTTAATTAATAATTTCTGTACCTGAATACTACTGTTAGACTTTGTAACTTTGTTATTTAGTTTTAATCTCTGCTTGTAATTTGTGTATTTGTTCTTATTTTATTACTGATTGTTTACTAATGTTTGAATTTTAGCAGTTTATCAGATTTTTTTATTTATTCTTTTGCTGATCTGAAAAATTATCCGATCCGTGACTCAAAAACCGTAAATGATCCGAACCGTGAATTTTGTGATCCACTGCGTATCATGATGCTTAATCCCGCTTGTGTCGCTCAGATCAGAACGAGTGTGAGGACGGGCTGGACGACTGCGCCTCCAGAGGGATGACCTGTAAGAATCTGATCGGCACGTACATGTGCATCTGCTCGCCGGGATACACCAGAAAGCCCAACGGAGACAGCTGCGTGGGTGAGCCACACACACACACTCACACACACAGGCGCTCACATTAGCGCTCACAGTCCTGACGTGTGTGTTTGTGTGCAGATCTGAACGAGTGCACGGCCAAGCCTGGCATCTGTGAGAACGGGCGCTGCGAGAACACGGTGGGAAGTTACCGTTGCATCTGCGATCAGGGCTTCAGTCCCAGTCCCAGCAGAACCGACTGCATCGGTACGAGTGTGACCTCACTGTCACCTCACACACGGATTCATACCCAACATCAAGCGTAGTGTCAGTTCTGGCAGGTCACGTTAGTCAAGCTCGCATCAGTGACTCTCAGCTGATCTTCTACCTATAGGAATATGTATCACTGTATTCATATATAAGCTCCTTCAGTATTATCAGCAGCTGTGGCGTTTCTCAGGAGCGGATTAGCCTCCTCCCTCCCCAGCTCCTCCTGCCTCAGTCAGGATTTGGCATTTTGATTCCCCCAGAATCAATTAAATTCTATATTGACATGATATCTGCAATAGATTCATGTTAGTTCTGTTCTGTTTACACTAAGGAGGGTTATTGCTGCTCTTATCCATGCTAGGCTGTTCTTGCCCAGAACTGAACCAATCCAAACTATATGCTAATGCTCAATCGTATTTGACGATAGTGCTCCTGACAGAAATTATTCTTCTAAAACTCCATGACATCTGGTTGACATACATTGGTTAAGCTATCATCTAAATCGAACTGTACGTTTATGATCGTGTTTGTTTTGCCAATAACAGCCTGTGTGTGTGTGTGTGTGTGTGTGTGTGTGTGTGTGTGTGTGTGTGTGTGTGTGTGTGTGTGTGTCAGATAACCGTCAGGGCTTCTGCTTCCTGGAGGTTCTCCAGACCATGTGTCAGATGAGTTCCAGCAGTCGGGTCAGCGTTAGGAAGTCCGAGTGCTGTTGTGACGGGGGCCGAGGCTGGGGGCCAAACTGTGAGATCTGCCCTTTACCCGGAACCACACACTACAGGAAGATGTGTCCACTGGGACACGGATACACCACTGACGGCCAGGGTAACACACACACACACGCACACACACACACACACACACACACACACACACACACACACACACACACACACACACACACTACAGGAGGATGTGTCCACTGGAACACGGTTACACCACTGACGGCCAGGGTAACACACACACACACACACTACAGGAAGATGTGTCCACTGGGACACGGATACACCACTGACGGCCAGGGTAACACACACACACACGCACACACACACACACACACACACACACACACACACACACACACACTACAGGAGGATGTGTCCACTGGAACACGGTTACACCACTGAAACACGAATACACCACTGACGGCCAGGGTAACACACACACACACACACACTACAGGAAGATGTGTCCACTGGGACACGGATACACCACTGGCGGCCAGGGTAACACACACACACACACAAACACACACACACACACACACTACAGGAAGATGTGTCCACTGGGACACGGATACACCACTGACGGCCAGGGTAACACACACACACACACACACACACACACTACAGGAGGATGTGTCAACTGGAACACGGATACACCACTGACGGCCAGGGTAACACACACACACACACACACACACACACACACTACAGGAGGATGTGTCAACTGGAACACGGATACACCACTGACGGCCAGGGTAACACACACACACACACACACACACACACACACACACACTACAGGAGGATGTGTCAACTGGAACACGGATACACCACTGACGGCCAGGGTAACGCACACACACACACACACACACACTACAGGAGGATGTGTCAACTGGAACACGGATACACCACTGACGGCCAGGGTAACACACACACACACACACACACACACACACACACACACACACACACAT
>NW_027508942.1:6417500-6445000 GCF_051911475.1 Siphateles boraxobius
TGCCGTCTGGTGTCACGGTAACCAGCTGTCCGTTGTTATGGGATGTACTGCCTCTGTTGCCGTGGCTACAGCAGCTGGTGTTTAGATGTGATCCATTAGCTGATATAAACAGCTGTAAAACACAAACCCATGACTGTCCTCGAGCTCTTCCTTTTCTCTTCTGACACTGAGACCTATGAGTTAGGGTGATGAAGTGTGTGTGTGTGTTTGTGTGTGACAGATAATAACGAATGCTCCTCTGAGCCGGGTCTCTGTGGCCCGAACGGAGTGTGTCAGAACAGCCCCGGCAGCTTCAACTGTGATTGTCAGAGAGGATTCTCCCTCGACCCCAATGGACAGCACTGTGAAGGTACACACACACACACACACTCACACACTGACACTCACACACACACACACACACACTCACACACACACACACTGACACACACACACACACACTCTCTCTCTCTCACACACACACATACGCACACACACTCTCAAACACACTTACTCACACACACTCTCTCCCAAATTGACACACACACACACACACACACACACACACACACACACACACACACACACACACAATAGTACAAAATAGACTCTGTCTATTAAAATATCCCACTAATTCTGTGTGTGTGTGTCAGACATGGACGAGTGTGATGGGAACCATCGCTGTCAGCACGGCTGTCAGAATCTGGTGGGCGGCTACAGATGCAGCTGTCCTCAGGGATACTTACAGCACTACCAGTGGAACCAGTGCGTCGGTGAGACACCTCAACCTGTCCGTCTGTGTGTGTGTGTGTGTGTGTGTGTGTGTGTGTGTGTGTGTGTGTGTGTGTGTGTGTGTGTGTGTGTGTGTGTGTGTGTGTGTGTGTGTGTGTGTGTGTGTCTGTCTGTCTGTCTGTCTGTCTGTCTGTCTGTCTGTGTGTGTTTGTGTGTGTTTGTCTGTCTGTGTGTGTGTGTGTCTGTCTGTCTGTGTGTGTGTGTGTGTGTGTCTGTCTGTCTGTCTGTCTGTCTGTCTGTCTGTCTGTGTGTGTGTTTGTATGTGTTTGTCAGAGCAGGGTAGACCAATCGCAATAAACTGGGCTGTCTGGCCAATCAGAACAGAGTAGACCAATCACATCAGACTGGGCTGTCTGGCCAATCAGAGCAGAGTAGACCAATCACAACACACTGGGCTGTCTGGCCAATCAGAACAGAGTAGACCAATCACATCAGACTGGGCTGTCTGGCCAATCAGAGCAGAGTAGACCAATCACAACAGACTGGGCTGTCTGGCCAATCAGAACAGAGTAGACCAATCACATCAGACTGGGCTGTCTGGCCAATCAGAGCAGAGTAGACCAATCACAACAGACTGGGCTGTCTGGCCAATCAGAGCAGAGTAGACCAATCACAACAGACTGGGCTGTCTGGCCAATCAGAACAGAGTAGACCAATCACAACAGACTGAGCTGTCTGGCCAATCAGAGCAAAGTAGACCAATCACAACAGACTGAGCTGTCTGGCCAATCAGAGCAGAGTAGACCAATCACAACAAACTGGGCTGTCTGGCCAATCAGAACAGAGTAGACCAATCACAACAAACTGGACTGTCTGGCCAATCAGAGCAGAGTAGACCAATCACAACAGACTGGACTGTCTGGCCAATCAGAGCAGAGTAGACCAATCACAACAAACTGGACTGTCTGGCCAATCAGAGCAGAGTAGACCAATCACAACAGACTGAGCTGTCTGGCCAATCAGAGCAGAGTAGACCAATCACAACAAACTGGACTGTCTGGCAAATCAGAACAGAGTAGACCAATCACAACAGACTGAGCTGTCTGGCCAATCAGAGCAGAGTAGACCAATCACAACAGACTGACCTGTCTGGCCAATCAGAGCAGAGTAGACCAATCACAACAGACTGAGCTGTCTGGCCAATCAGAGCAGAGTAGACCAATCACAACAGACTGAGCTGTCTGGGCAATCAGAGCAGAGTAGACCAATCACAACAGACTGAGCTGTCTGGCCAATCAGAGCAGAGTAGACCAATCACAACAGACTGAGCTGTCTGGCCAATCAGAGCAGAGTAGACCAATCACAACAGACTGAGCTGTCTGGCCAATCAGAGCAGAGTAGACCAATCACAACAGACTGAGCTGTCTGGCCAATCAGAGCAGAGTAGACCAATCACAACAGACTGAGCTGTCTGGCCAATCAGAACAGAGTAGCTCACGGAAAGGAGGGATTTAGAGAGAATGATTAATCCATTGAATCGTTTGAGAATCATTGAAAAATGTGTAGATGTGCAATGTATATTATGAGAAAATTAAAGTTGTTTAGCCTTTGATGCATGTTAACCTGTTGTAGGAGATTCCAAAACAACATTAGGAGACTTTAAAATAGCATAATTGGGGCACTTTAATAAATTAGTTTAAAAAGCGGGTCTCTCTGGAGAGTAAATTGTCTGTGATGCACTGAAATTTCGGCTGCTGAAAATAATCATCCGAAAATGCAGTTCTGTCAGGACCACTATCGTCAAATATGATTGACAGTTAGCGTACACGAATGGCGATATGGTTGAGTTCTGGGCAAGAACAGCCTAGCATGGATAGGGTAAACAGAACAGAACCAACATGAATGTATTGCAGATATCATTAATACATTTTAAAGTACAACATAATTTGGGGGAATCAGAATGCCAAATCCTGACTGGACAGGTGGAGCTGGGGAGGGAGGAGGTAATCCGCTCCTGAGAAACGCTGATAATACTGACGGAGCTTATATATGTATACAGTGATAGGCGTCGTATTCCTATAGAGACGAGGATCAGCTGACGCTACGCTTGATGTTTTGGTCTTATCCGGAATGTTTTTGGAGGGCTGAAATCATTGACCGGATGAGTGACGATTAATTAGCCAATGGCACGTTTTGACTGTTCAGTGCTATTTATGCATGAACAAAACTTAAACTGATGAATTGATATTGTGTTCCCAGTCGGTTTGATCTGTCCCATCATCCTCTCTGTGTGTCACTGGCTCCTTCATGTCCCGATTACTGTCTCGTGTTGTGAACTCCTGCTCCGTCTGCACACTGAGAGATTGTGAAAGTGAATGTAGGTCAGTGGCGCTGTGGGAACCGCCCTGACCTTTGACCCGTGTGTGTGTGTGTGTGTGCAGATGAGAACGAGTGCCAGAACAGTCAGATATGTGGCGGCGCCTCGTGCCACAACACACTGGGCAGTTTCCGCTGCTTGTGTCCCGCGGGATTCTCCTTCGAGCAGATGCTGGGCGGCTGTCAGGACGTCAACGAGTGCAACTCCCAGAACCCCTGCAGTTATGGCTGCTCCAACACTGATGGAGGATACCTGTGTGGCTGCCCACCTGGATACCTGAGAGCGGGACAGGGGTCAGACTCGCACACACACACACACACACACACACATACACTCAGAGTCACCCACATCACAACCCCTGCAGTTTCGTCTGGCTATTTTTATGTTACTTCTTGATTTATAACATTCAAAAGTAACATTCCAATAATGTTTACAAAATTAAATTTTTTTTTTTAAACTTTTTGGATGTTCAGAAATCATTTTTTAATAACTCAATACGAACGTTAGCAAAATGTTCTTAGAACATATTTTTTTAAAGCTGCAACACATTTGGGAGAAACTTTATAAAGAAACACATTCATAAAGAAACTTTAGATTTTGAAAGAAACTCTGTCGCCCCCTTGAGGACTGAACTCTTACTGCCACATTTATTTCAATAAAGAGAGTTTCAAAGTATCTTCACTTTAATGAACAGGATTTTAACAGAATCAATTAGGCAAATTCTGCTATAAAGCAGCTCTAATTGATCTGAATAAAATTTTAATAAATACTACAGTACCATATAAATAATACAAAAATTATGTGTGTAACAGCTGTGGAATGCTTTATAAATAAATTTTATTGTTAGGTGGTGTGTTTCTGAATCACTCATGTGCAAATCTGATGTGTGTGTGTGTGTGTTTCAGTCACTGTCTCTCTGGAGCGGGTCTGTCTCCTCAGACTCCCTCATCCGATGCCGACGAGAACTCGCTCTCTCCCGAGGCCTGTTACGAGTGTAAGATCAACGGATATCCAAAGAAGGGCCGCAAACGCAGGGACGCCAACGCAACCGAGGAGCTTCAGGTAACCTTCACTGATGAGCTTGTCAGGTGATCCATAGATCATGTGACTGATGTTAGTCAACACACAAGATATGCTCATTTCAGTGAGAACTTTGAAAGATTCGTTCATGGTGGGCGTCACAGGATGACATAATTACCCAGAAATCTAAGCATGGATGATGCCATGACAGATGAGGTGTAGGTTTTGAGCAAAATAGATTTGAAACATCTGAATATGTAAATATTATGGCTTGATCTGTGTTTGTTTCTTGATTTCTGCTGCTCATACACACAAAAACGCACAGATATGATCAAATCACAGCAACAAATCAAATCAACAAATGTGCACAAAATATAGCGCTAGAATCACCAAAGTCACGGGTTCAACTCCCAGAGAAGGCATGAACTGACTTTGAATGCGATGTATATCGCTTTGGACTTAGGGGTGTAACGGTTCACAAAATACACGGTTCGATATTTTTTCGATTAGGGGTGTAAATCAGACAGTTCATTCACGATACGATATCGGTTCTCTCAGCCAGCGATACGATATTTGCCGATACTAGGGATGGCGAAAACTAAAAATTTTCTTGCCCGACCACCGAGCCTCATTAGCCGGTTGAAACCGGTTAACCGATTAGTTTAAAATATGCCACACTATTTGAAATAACAGCCATTTCGAGCCGCGCATGCAATTACGCAACTCTGTCGCATCTCTCTGCCTCCCGCTCACACACACACACTGCCCCCCGGTCACACACACACACTGACTCCCGCTCACACACCCACACTGCCCCCCGCTCACACACACACACTGACTCCCGCTCACACACACACACTGCCCCCCGGTCACACACACACACTGACTCCCGCTCACACACCCACACTGCCCCCCGCTCACACACACACACACTGACTCCCGCTCACACACCCACACTGCCCCCCGCTCACACACACACACTGCCTCCCGCTCACACACACACACTGACTCCCGCTCACACACCCACACTGCCCCCCGCTCACACACACACACTGCCCCCCGGTCACACACACACTGCCCCCCGCTCATACACACAATGCCCCCCGCTCACGAACAACCACACACTGCCTCCCGCTCACACACACACACTGCCCCCCGCTCACACACACACTGCCCCCCGCTCACACACACACACACACTGCCTCCCGCTCACACACACACTGCCCCCCGCTCACACACACACACTGCCCCCCGCTCACACACACACACTGCCTCACGCTCACACACACACACTGCCCCCCGCTCACACACACAATGCCCCCCGCTCACGAACAACCACACACTGCCTCCCGCTCACACACACACACTGCCCCCCGCTCACACACACACACTGCCTCACGCTCACACACACACACACACTGCCCCCCGCTCACACACACACTGCCCCCCGCTCACACACACACACTGCCCCACGCTCACACACACACACTGCCCTCGGCTCACACACACACACTGCCCCCCGCTCACACACACACACTGCCCCCCGCTCACACACACACACTGCCTCCCGCTCACACACACACACTGCCCCCCGCTCACACACACACACTGCCTCCCGCTCACACACACACACTGCCTCCTGCTCACACACACACACTGCCCCCCGCTCACACACACACTGCCCCCCGCTCACACACACACACTGCCCCCCGTTCACACACACACACTGCCCCACGCTCACTCACACACACTGCCCCCCGCTCACACACACACACTGCCTCCTGCTCACACACACACACTGCCTCCTGCTCACACACACACACTGCCCCCCGCTCACACACACACTGCCCCCCGCTCACACACACACACTGCCCCCCGTTCACACACACACACTGCCCCACGCTCACTCACACACACTGCCCCCCGCTCACACACACACACTGCCCCCCGTTCACACACACACACTGCCCCCCGCTCACACACACACACTGCCTCCCGCTCACACACTCACACTGCCCCCCGCTCACACACACACACTGGCCCCCGCTCACACACACACACACACACTGCCCCCCGCTCACACACACTGCCTCCCGCTCACACACACACACTGCCCCACGCTCACACACACACACTGCCCCCCGCTCACACACACACACTGCCCCCCGTTCACACACACACACTGCCCCACGCTCACTCACACACACTGCCCCCCGCTCACACACACACACTGCCCCACGCTCACACACACACACTTCCTCCTGCTCACACACACACACACTGCCCCCCGTTCACACACACACACTGCCCCACGCTCACTCACACACACTGCCCCCCGCTCACACACACACACTGCCCCACGCTCACACACACACACTGCCTCCTGCTCACACACACACACACTGCCCCACGCTCACACACACACACTGCCTCCTGCTCACACACACACACACTGCCCCCCGCTCACACACACACTGCCCCCCGCTCACACACACACACTGCCCCCCGTTCACACACACACACTGCCCCACTCTCACTCACA
Source organism: Siphateles boraxobius (assembly GCF_051911475.1). Classification (NCBI taxonomy): domain Eukaryota; kingdom Metazoa; phylum Chordata; class Actinopteri; order Cypriniformes; family Leuciscidae; genus Siphateles; species Siphateles boraxobius. The sequence continues at coordinate 6,424,151 of NW_027508942.1, forward strand.
CACACTGCCCCCCGTTCACACACACACACTGCCCCCCGCTCACACACACACACTGCCTCCCGCTCACACACTCACACTGCCCCCCGCTCACACACACACACTGGCCCCCGCTCACACACACACACACACACACTGCCCCCCGCTCACACACACTGCCTCCCGCTCACACACACACACTGCCCCACGCTCACACACACACACTGCCCCACGCTCACACACACACACTGCCCCCCGCTCACACACACACACTGCCTCCCGCTCACACACACACACTGCCCCCCGCTCACACACACACACTGCCCCCCGCTCACACACACGCACTGCCCCCCGCTCACACACACACACACTGCCCCCCATTCACACACACACACTGCCCCACGCTCACACACACACACTGCCCCACGCTCACACACACACTGCCCCCCGCTCACACACACACACTGCCCCCCGCTCACACACACACACTGCCTCCCGCTCACACACACACACTCCCCCCCGCTCACACACACACTGCCCCCCGCTCACACACACACACACTGCCCCCCGCTCACACACACACACTGCCCCCCGCTCACACACACACACTGCCCCCCGCTCACACAAACACACTGCCCCCCGCTCACACACACACACTGCCCCCCGCTCACACACACACACACTGCCTCCCGCTCACACACACACACACACACACTGCCCCCCGCTCATACACACACACTGCCTCCCGCTCACACACACACACTGCCCCCCGCTCACACACACACTGCCCCCCGCTCACATACACACACTTCCCCCCGCCCACACACACACACTGCCCCCCGCTCACACACACACACTGCCCCCCGCTCACACACACACACTGCCCCCCGCTCACACACACACACTGCCCCCCGCTCACACACACACACACTGCCCCCCGCTCACACACACACACTGCCTCCCGCTCACACACACACACACACACACACTGCCCCCCGCTCACACACACACACTGCCCCCCGCTCACACACACACACTGCCTCCCGCTCACACACACACACTGCCCCCCGCTCACACACACACACTGCCCCCCGCTCACACACACACTGCTCCCCGCTCACACACACACTTCCCCCCGCTCACACACACACACTGCCCCCCGCTCACACACACACACTGCCTCCCGCTCAAAAGCACACTGCCTCCCGCTCACACACACACACTGCCTCCCGCTCACACACACACTGCCCCCCGCTCACACACACACACTGCCTCCCGCTCACACACACACACTGCTCCCCCGCTCACACACACACACACTGCCCCCCCGCTCACACACACACACTGCCCCACGCTCACACACACACACTGCCCTCGGCTCACACACACACACTGCCCCCCGCTCACACACACACACACTGCCCCCCGCTCACACACACACTGCCCCCCGCTCACACACACACACTGCCCCCCGCTCACACACACACACTGCCCCCCGCTCACACACACACACTGCCCCCCGCTCACACACACACTGCCCCCCGCTCACACACACACACACTGCCCCCCGTTCACACACACACACTGCCTCCCGCTCACACACACACACTGCCCCACGCTCACAAACACACACTGCCCCCCGCTCACACACACACACTGCCTCCTGCTCACACACACACACTGCCCCCCGCTCACACACACACACTGCCCCCCGTTCACACACACACACTTCCCCCGCTCACACACACACACTGCCTCCCGCTCACACACACACACTGCCCCCTGCTCACACACACACACTGCCCCCCGCTCACACACACACACACACACTGCCCCCCGCTCACACACACTGCCTCCCGCCCACACACACACACTGCCCCCCGCTCACACACACACACTGCCCCCCGCTCACACACACACACTGCCCCCCGCTCACACACACACACACTGCCCCCCGCTCACACACACACACTGCCTCCCGCTCACACACACACACACACACTGCCCCCCGCTCACACACACACACACTGCCTCCCGCTCACACACACACACTGCCCCCCGCTCACACACACACACTGCCCCCCTCTCACACACACACTGCTCCCCGCTCACACACACACACTTCCCCCCGCTCACACACACACACTGCCCCCCGCTCACACACACACACTGCCTCCCGCTCAAAAGCACACTGCCTCCCGCTCAAAAGCACACTGCCTCCCGCTCACACACACACACTGCCTCCCGCTCACACACACACACTGCCTCCCGTTCACACACACACACACTGCCCCGGTGCCGCGCTTCCACTCAGGTCATTTTTTAAATCCCCTACAGCGCGAAACATGAGTCCCGCAAACGCGGCGCCGAGGAGCTTGTATGTAATTGGAGGACAAATGGCTCCTTAGTTTCGAAATGGTTTGGGTACAAGGTTATGGCGTGGAAAATAAAGGCGTTAGTCTAGCGTTAAAAGCTCATTTGAAACATTGCCGCGGCTCATTTAAGAAAATGAAGAGACGCCGCTTTAGTTTGAGGTAGTGCTAACAATAATAAAGAAAGATGACGATCATCATCACCTTGTCTGTTACCACTGAAATGTAGATCTAATGTATTTCCAAATCTAATGCGGGTGTCGTGTTTTCAGGTGATACATCATAGATGATGTGCTACTACTGTATTTAAGCACTGTATCACACAAGTTGCAACTTACATCTGTGTCATTCTTTTTGGTGAAATGGTCCTACACACTACTTTTCTTTGCACGCTTCATCCTGTCGTCTGCCCTGGCTCTGACCTCCAGTGTTTTAGCCTGTAGCCTTTACTTTACTTTTCGCAAACCTTGTGAGCGCGCGAACCCAAACGCTGTGACCTCGCGCCAAATGTTTTTATTGGTTTATTAAGTAAAAACAGGCGAGTAATGAAAAATTGAGTGTGAGGGATTTCTTCACTTCACACAAAAATATATTGGAATGAGATGGCTAACTGTAGTAGCGTTTAGTTCACTGTCTATAATAGCCTAATTTAGAGATCACTTTTTTTTTTTAACTGACTAACGACAACTTTGATCGGTTAACGTTGATACGGTCAACCATCGGTCAAACGGTCATCGGTTAACATCACTAGCCGATACCTCAAAAAATTCTGCGATTCGATTCAGTGCTATCGATATTTATCGATTTATCGAGATTTATCGATATTTAGATATTATGTGCCAAGTGTACACAACCAGTTACGTTTATTAAAGGGGTGGTTTACTGCTTTTTTTCTTTGCATGACTGTGTTTATGGGGTGCAATATAACATGTCTTCCTGTTTTTTTTTTTTTTTTAAGCCTTATTTTTCATAAATTTCACCTTTGTTGTAAGCCGCTTTCTCCTCTGTCATTTGAACGACCGGTTGACTTCCTGATTCTATGAAACCACTCCCTCAGAAACAGGCAATGGGCTCAGATTGGTTAGTTGTTGCAATTGGCTAAACTGCGTAGCGCACGTAGCCCGGAAACTTCACGCCCATTACCTTTACAGGCGAAAGCTGCATGTGCTCCGGTCAAACGTAAATAATGGTGTAATACTGCGTATCAGTTTGAGCCAGAATCAGACCCAGAAAGCGGCAATGAAGAGAATCAAGCAGAACCTCCCCAAACACGGCTCTTACAAAACGTTTCTGAATGGTACATTTTTGAATCATTATTATTATTCTATTCTACTATTATTATATAAGAATTTCGATTCGCTGTTACTTGAAAATGCTACTGCTGCTTGTTAGCTTTTGAGATACGGTTTTCTCCTGATTAAATGTTTAATACAACTGAATATATGACTGATTAATACCGTTTTTTAAAGTTATTGTTTTGTCGATATAATGAACAACCGTTTATCTATTCACAAAACTTAGTTTACTCTGTGTATCGTTTTCTTTAGGTGTACATGTGGCAACTGTGTTAAAATGCCAGAACGTGAAAACATATGATAACAGCAGCTGAAGTTTGCTGTTGCGTTTACATATAATTTTTTGAACTTTATACACGTTTGTCTTATACACACAAAATAGCAAAGAACTAACTAGCTACAAACAGCGTTGGCATTGGTTTACGTTCTTGATCAAATCGGAAAATTACGTCATAAAGTATACATGGAAAATACATTTACAAAATTAGTAGGCCTACATAATTACAAATTCAGGTCCAAAATGTTTGTACGCGTTTGTCATAGACATGTAAGGCCGTCTAACTCGATCCAATGGCGGTATTCGAATTAGCAATGAAGGTCTCTGCGTGTTAAAGTCTTTTCTCGCGGCAAAGTATTTTTGGTAAAATGCAATACATTTTCTCATTTGTATTTTCTCGTTATTTCATCTGACTCCATAAATGAAAAGGCTTTAATGATATCTGTGCATCATTAAATGTGAGCGAATGTTTTACTATTATTTTAAACTCTTGAATGAAAATAATGTCAAAGTCGATTAGAGTAATCAAATGTCACAATTTAATATGTCAGGTAAATGTATCATTATAAATTCATAATCAATTCAAGGATAATCAATGCAAAACATCAAATGCTCTAGAACAAAGAGGAAAAAGTTTACCCGACAAGAAATGCGTGAGGCTGAGAGTCTCGGCTCTTGACCTCACGGGCCGATCTCAGATATAGAAAAGGCCCTGAGCTCTCGCTGCGTTTCATTATATACCCAGACCTCATTTCAAATCTAAACATCATCCACAGTGGTAAGTCACCATTTGCTAGCAGTGGAAAATTAGCATTCAGTCCAATGGTCGGAAGGTGTTACCTCAAAGACACACCCTCCAGTGTGGAAGATGTTTCTAAACTTCCTAAGAACTTTATTACCTTTTGGGTTTACTTCTTTGGGAATGAGAAATGTGTACCAGTCGCACCGAGACATTTCAAATAATACCAAACATGTATAAACCTCGATGATAATCATTCACATTAAACCATTTAGATTCTTGTGTGAGTTTGGGAGATCTCTGCCAGGATGAAGAATGGGGGAGAGAAATGTAGATTAGGATGAGGGAGGCGAGACCTTCCTCTCAATAGTGCATGATGGGTAGTACAAACGTTCATTTCCTTTGTTTTCTCAGAGAGTGGCCCTCTCTTAAAGTCCTTCCAGTTTTTCTAGTCTTACAGACACACGAAATAGCATAACTAAGTGGCTACTAAAGCCAGCGCTGGCATTTGTTTACGTCCTTGATAAAAACTAAAGCATTACTAAAATTATATATGCAAATACATTTAAAATGATTAAGTCTTACTTACAGGCTGTGCCCCAACAACTGCTGCCTCTGGTTTTAAAGTTGGAACTGCTTCATGCTTTAGTAACAGTTTCTTGTTGAATCCGGCATTGAATTCGTGGAGATTCTGGAAGCTGTCTTCCGTAAAATGCGCAGCACAGAGAGATAAATTACGATTGTAATTTTCAGGAACATAATCAAACATAAATTGTAGCCATTGTTGACGAACTACAGCGTCCGTAGGAAGCCGGAACACAGAAGACCTGACAGCTGGGTGAAAATAACACACTTTCGACGGCATGGCTACTGCTCTCCACTATAACTCTAACTCTTCCACAAAGCAGCAGAAATTTGGCCACGCCCCCTTTTTGCATATTCCGGAGGGAGGGTTGGTTCTGGGTTAGTTACGTATAAAACCCGGGAGTATCTCGTCGTAGTCCCATTCGAGTCGTTTTTGTAGGCATTAAACTTCCTGATTTTTAAAATACGATATCTCTGCTTACGTTGAACTTTCAGCGCAGAAACTTTGCAGATACTGTTCATGCACCAACAGCAACATCAACAAATCGCAATCAACCACCCCTTTAACTCACAAATGCATCCAAAAATATATAACATGAAAGTTGAATTAAACTCTTTGAAAATTGCACACCCTTTCCCAATTGGGACATTTAAAAGTTGTTTGTTACAAGTAAAAAAAAAAACATGATATATGAAAATGAACTAGAACGGAGTTTTCTGTTTTTGCAAATGAACTCAATAACAGAAGAGAATTCTCAGAATTAATTTTCATATATCATGTATTTTTTTATTGTGCATTTGAAGTAATATCAATTAAACTGCAGCTGGGGTTGTTTTGATTGAGTAATAATAAATAAAAAAATACAGGTAACTTATAAAATTAAAGTTCATTGAAAGTATTTTTTTATGTATATTATTTTTTTGTGTGGCAAAAGCAGATAACTCATTTCATGTTAAAACAAAGGCAAGTAATTGCTATGATACATAATAAAACACTTTATCTTTGCAACGTAAATCTCCTCAGCTGACATAGACGCCTGTCAAACGTACACGCAATACAGAGAGCTTTTCCCGCACCGCTAACGAGCTGTTTTAGCAAGATCCCGTGAAGAAGTTCAGCTTTTATTTTCCTTTTACCCCCCGAAGAAAAGATATAAAGATATATATATAAGATTGTCACCTGACCTGAATACTGCGCACTGATTCGCTAAAACAGACATTTGGGGTTGAGTTCACAAACAACAAGGGTGCTTGTCGTTTCTGCTGTAAAACAGGAACTCGCGATGCCTTGACAGTGGAAAATACCGGCTTTTGTGACAAAGGGTTCAGTTAATCATGTCAGGCGTCTATTTCAGCTGAGAAAACTTACGTGAGGATGTGGAGAGTGTCAAAATAAAGGTACCGTATATCTATATTTTATGTGTGGCATCGATGCATCGTATCGTTAGACGTTTGATCGATGCATCGACCCATATCGGTGTATTGTTACACCCCCACTTTCGAAACAGCAAAAAGAAAGAAATGCCAGAGAAATTTCCTATTTATTAAAAGAAAAATTATTTTTAAATAAGTGTGAGTTTTCCTACATCTTGAAACTTTTAGTTTTATAAATGGAGGTAATCATTGAAGGATGAACAAATAATGTTTTGGTCATCACATTAAAAATAACATTTAAATATGATGATATTTGAGTTTTGAAGTGCTGGGAAAAGATGTGTGACGTACTTGAACGCATTTTACTAATCCTGCCACACTTCCATGGTTACAGTGAGTGTTACTACAGTAAATCATGGTGAATGTTGCTGATCTGTGGACGTAAAGCCTATAACTAGTTCATTCCTGGAACAATGTTTCTCCTGGTTTCCACGTCAGCGCTGTTTGATCGTTAATAACAGAGATATTTTAATGTTTCTCACTAGATCTCGCAGAGATGTTATTACTTCAGTGAAGAATACTGCACTGTCATTGGTCTAAACTGGTAAACGGTCAGTGAAGAACAAAATAATGAATAGCGCAGTTTCGTTCTGCTTTCATTACGTTTGCCATGTGATGTTGTGTAACGTTGTGGTGATCGCGCCAGCGGATTTTGGTCGGCAGGAAAAATGGTCCAACGAATCGTTTGGTTTGTAATGCGTACCGATTACCGAAAGCCTCGTACCGAACGGCTCAATATGAATACATGTATCGTTACACCCCTACTTTGGATAGAAGCGTTTGCCAAATGCATCGATGAAAATGTCAAATGTAATTGTTTAAAAGTTTCAAATGATAATTTCCTGTTTCTCCTGTTTGTCTTACAGCGGCATCCGTAATCGTAATCGCGATTATAAATTTGATTAATTGTGCTGCCCTATTGTGCATGTTGTTTAAAGGAAACATCATTACTCTAACGATGTGTGTGTGTGTGTATTTCTCCAGAACGATCTGGACTCCGCCAGTGTGGACGTGGACGACACACTCCAGCTCCATCTGAACATCAGCACGCTGAAGAGCAAAGACCACATCATCGAGTTCGTCCCGGCGCTGTCGACGCTCACCGATCACGTGCGCTACGCCATCGAGTACGGCAACGACGGCGGCCTGTTCCTGATGACCCAGAAGCACGGCGTCAGCTACCTGCACACATCCAAGAAGAAGCCTCTCCAGCCGGGTGTGTATTCTCTGCAGATCCGCAGCGTGGGCCGGGCCGGGGGACTGGAGCCGGGGGACTCGGACTACCTCAGCGCGCAGCTGGGACACGCTCTGCTCATGCGAGTTCAGATCGTCCTGCACTGATCCAGCAAACACACAGACTGCCGCCCGCAGCTACGGCCAAAGACCAGCACCTTCCTCTCCACTAGCGCTGTGCGATTAATCGCAATGAAACCGCACGCGATTTAGCAAAGGCTGCGATATTTTATTCACGACTGATCGGTAGTAAACGCTGCTCCATCTGAAAACCAGAGGACACACACACACACACACACCACATATCCCTCTAAACACCAGAGGGCGTCTCTCACACACACACACGCACACACACACACACACCACATATCCCTCTAAAAACCAGAGGGCGTCTCTCACACACACACACACACACACACACACACACACACCAGATATCCCTCTAAACACCAGAGGGCGTCTCTCACACACACACACACACACCACATATCCCTCTAAAAACCAGAGGGCGTCTCTCTCACACACACCACATATCCCTCTAAACACCAGAGGGCGTCTCTCACACACACACACCTCATATCCCTCTGAACACAGAGGGCGTCTCTCACACACACACACACACACACAACACACACAACACACACCACATATCCCTCTAAACACCATAGGGCGTCTCTCACACACACACACACACACACAACACACACCACATATCCCTCTGAACACAGAGGACGTCTCTCACACACACACACACACACACAATACACACCACATATCCCTCTAAACACCAGAGGGCGTCTCTCACACACACACACAACACACACCACATATCCCTCTAAACACCAGAGGGCGTCTCTCACACACACACACACACACTCAACACACACCACATATCCCTCTAAGGGTGACCAGAGGGTGCCTCTCACATACACACACCCACACACACCACATATCCCTCTAAACACCAGAGGGCGTCTCTCACACACCCACACACACCACATATCTCTCTGAACACCCGAGGGCGTCTCTCACACACACACACATACACCACATATCCCTCTAAACACCAGAGGGGGTCTCTCACACACACACACATACACCACATATCCCTCTAAACACCAGAGGGGGTCTCTCACACACACACACATACACCACATATCCCTCTAAACACCAGAGGGGGTCTCTCACACACACACACATACACCACATATCCCTCTAAACACCAGAGGGGGTCTCTCACACACACACACATACACCACATATCCCTCTAAACACCAGAGGGGGTCTCTCACACACACACACACACACCACATACCCCTCTAAACACCAAAGGGCGTCTCTCACACACACACACACACACACACACACCACATATCCCTCTAAACACCAAAGGGCGTCTCTCACACACACACACACACACCACATACCCCTCTAAACACCAGAGGGCGTCTCTCACACACACACACACACACCACATATCTCTCTGAACACCCGAGGGCGTCTCACACACACACACACTCACGTTAAATATGCCCCGCAGAAGTACAATAACACACACCATTCCAGGAAATCTCTATCAGGATCACACTCTCTTTCTCTGAATACACAGAAGATTGAAACGCTTTGATTGATGAAACATGAGTGATAAACACACGACTGCATTATTCTGTGTCAGAAGCACATCATCTCACAGAAGGAGGAGCTCAACTGTCCTGATGAAGTGAGTCTGGAGGAAAATCATGTTATTAAATGTTGTCTTTTGTTGGACAAGAGGCTCATAAATGCTTCTCATGTCTGGAAAGATGTTTGACGCGTGTTGCTTTTTCAAATGCACATTATAAGCGACTCAAACTCAGTGCTTTCAGACTGAGCAGCGTTTACGGATGATCATCACTGACGAGCTGCGCAGAAAATAGAATCGGTTTAAGTGTGATTACATGGAAATTGCGATTAATCGTGCAGCTCTACTCTCCATCATACGCTCGCATCCCAATATAGACGCTGTGGAGGAACGGACGCGAGCCGCACGCGTGCCGAAGAGCCTCGCTCGCTCGCTCTCTCTCTCTCTCTCCGCTCAATCTATCGCATCTTACTGCTGCACTGCACTAAACGCTCTTAAAGGGATAGATCATCCACAAATGAAAATTAGCCCATGATTTACTCGCCCTGAAGTCATCCTAAGTGTATATGACATTCTTCTTTCAGACGAATACAATCAGAGTTATATTAAAAAATGTCCTGGCTTTATAATGGCAGTTTTCGGCTGTATATTTTTCCATCTATCCATGATAAAAGTGCATCTGTCCATCATAAAAGTGAATCTGTCCATCATAAAAGTGCATCTATCCATCATAAAAGTGAATATGTCCATCATAAAAGTGCATCTGTCCATCATAAAAGTGCATCTGTCCATCATAAAAGTGCATTTCTCCATCATAAAAGTGCATCTATCCATCATAAAAGTGAATATGTCCATCATAAAAGTGCATCTATCCATCATAAAAGTGAATCTGTCCATCATAAAAGTGCATCTCTCCATCATAAAAGTGCATCTATTCATCATAAAAGTGCATCTGTCCATCATAAAAGTGCATCTATTCATCATAAAAGTGCATCTGTCCATCATAAAAGTGCATCTATCCATCATAAAAGTGCATCTGTCCATCATAAAAGTGCATCTCTCCATCATAAAAGTGCATCTATCCATCATAAAAGTGCATCTGTCCATCATAAAAGTGCATCTCTCCATCATAAAAGTGCATCTATTCATCATAAAAGTGCATCTGTCCATCATAAAAGTGCATCTATCCATCATAAAAGTGCATCTATTCATCATAAAAGTGCATCTGTCCATCATAAAAGTGCATTTCTCCATCATAAAAGTGCATCTATCCATCATAAAAGTGCATCTATCCATCATAAAAGTGCATCTATTCTTCATAAAAGTGCATCTGTCCATCATAAAAGTGCATTTCTCCATCATAAAAGTGCATCTCTCCATCATAAAAGAGCATCTATTCATCATAAAAGTGCATTTCTCCATCATAAAAGTGCATCTATCCTTCATAAAAGTGCATCTATTCTTCATAAAAGTGCATCTATCCTTCATAAAAGTGCATCTATTCTTCATAAAAGTGCATCTATCCTTCATAAAAGTGCATCTATCCATCATAAAAGTGCATCTATTCTTCATAAAAGTGCATCTATTCTTCATAAAAGTGCATCTATCCATCATAAAAGTGCATCTATCCATCATAAAAGTGCATCTGTCCATCATAAAAGTTGATCTCTCCAGAAAAATATCCATATTTAAAACTTTATAGACTAGCTTCCGGCAGACGGCCATGACATTTTTTAATATAACTCTGATTGTATTCGTCTGAAAGAAGAATGTCAGATACACCTAGGATGACTTGAGGGCGAGTAAATCATGGGCTAGCTTTCATTTTTGGTTGAACTATCCCTTTAATCAGTGTTTTTGGCTTGTTTTGTAGTACAGATATCTAAACGTTCTTAAATCAAGATACTTGAAAAGCAAAATGACTTGAGATAGTCTTGGTTTCTGAAATGGTTGCTTAAAACAACAAAAAAATAACTGTCAATATAAATCAGAAAAAGAAACTTAAAAAGGTCCTATTGTTTCTTCAGTGTGTAATGTTACTCTAGTGGTTAAAGTCTTGACTTTCTTCCAGGAACGAACACGTCACAATATTCTTCATTTAAATAATTCATACGTGGAATAAAGGGGTGGGGCCTGGTTGAGAGGAGCTGCAACAATGGAGAATATGAGGAAAATAATCAACATACAAGCAGGAAAACCTGTTCTAGTAGAGCCTGAAAACATCATCAAGACTGTAAAAGAGCATAATAGTTCCTCTTTAAATAACAGTACATTTACTTGAAAAGCAAAATAACTTTAAGTCCCCCTGTAGTCAATAATTGTATCTCTTAAAACTCATCTTTGATCACCAAAATTACATATTTAAATGTTTTTTCCTTGAAAAATATTCATGCCTTAAAATATCTTGAATGTAACTCGACACCCTTGCCTCATTTAGTATGCGCGGTTCTATGAATATGCAAATGAGCCCCGCCTCCATTCACTCACTCACTCACTCAGAGATCCACTGGTTGACGATCACACGTTGATCTGATTGGTTACAAGGTAGTTTGTGACGTCAGAAACACCAGCGATTTCAAAGTGTGTTTTTGAGACTGTCTTTGGTTCACTGCAGTTTTAAGGAGAAAATACTCAGCAATGCTGTCGACTTATGAATTCACACATGGTTTGTGTTAAAGCATATTAAAAACACCACATAGACACATAAACAACATTAAAAGCTGGATTTTCTCCACAGGTGGACTTTAAAGATATTTTTGTTTGTTTTAAGCACAAACTCACTTTTTTCAGTAAGCAGGACTTAATATCTTCAGTCATTTTGCTTCTCCAGTAAATGCATCCTGATTTAAGAACATTTTTATATTAGTGCTGGAAAACGAGACCGAACATCATGTTTCGCAGTGCATCACGTGAGCGCATTGATTCATGCACTGTAATAATCGTCTAAAAGCGGCTGACCGACGCTTCTGTTCTCTCCTGCAACTATACTACATGTAATTTAAGTGTGTCTATACTGTAACCGTGTCACTTTGTTACTCGCGATGTAAACTAGAGGACCCCTGGAACGGAGGGGTTTGTAATGGTGCTTCTTATAATGACCAACTACTTGTAAACTGTGTTTCTGTGACTCGATGCACTGAGGTCTCGCGGCCACACACACTTCCACACACACGCCGTCGGGCCTCGGCCTGGAGAACCACGCCGTTCTGTTCTCTTCACACTCGTGAGGGGTTTAGTTGTACATTCACAATAAAAACATATTTTTGGTTGTTTGGGTCGACTCGACCGCTTGCCTTGATTTCAGAACAGCAGAATCATTCGTTCTTCAGAAAAATCATTCAAGAGTCACATGACGATTGTATTGTAAACCAAGTGTATTGGTAATACTGTGGCAATCATTAACCCAGTAAAGCCTGACATATGAAATAATAGTCAGATAAATCGAATTATTTTGACTATATAAGTTTGCATATGTGTTTGAGTATCATATTTGATGCATCAGGCTTTTATATGGCTCATATAGTGAGAATATGACGAAAAAAATCAGCTCAAACTGAGTAAAAATATGCATTTTGGTGCACATGCTGATATTTATATGGACAAAAAGTGATTAAATTTTGATGCTTGTGATGTAAATCAATGAGATCTTATAACAGTACAGCAGATACTTGCATAAAATGCATTTAAATATCAATGTCTGCCAATAATATGTCTTCGTAAGATATTTAGATGCTTAGTTTTAAAACGTATAATGCAATACGATTGACAGATGAACAATTAAACCTTTCTCAAAAGCCTGATGATCATATTTGATATTTTTCTAATAAATGTCTGAATAATCAAGTAAACATGCTTCAGTCCAGTTGAAATATTACCAACAATATCAAAGTTATTCTTATGTTTACTTGATAAAATCTACAGATTTAAAGACACGTGAAGCTCGAGCTCAAGGTTTGTACAATTACACTGAAACTTTTACTGGATAAAACAGACATAACTATTAGTTAGGAGATTGAGTGCGAAGGTTTTGATAATTTAGATTAAAAATCTGGTTACACTTTACGGTAAGGGTACATGATTTATCATGAATTCATATATAAATTCATGCATTAATATCTCATGAATCATCATGAGTTATGATTTATTACGCATGATCATGATGTTTTCTTTGTTCACAGTTATGCCACCATTAATAGCACATTGTTCATCAGTGTTTCAAAGGACTAGTCACCACTTTAGTTGAGGGGCCACACACATGATGAAGTCCTTGATAGATAATGCTTAGTTAATGATGACTACTGTATTTGAATGTCAACAGAATTTGTGTGCTATGAGTTGTGATTGGTCTATTTTGGGGTCTGTCCAATACAGTAGTCATCATTAACTAAGCATTATCTACCAATGACTTCATCATGTGTGTGGCCCCTCAACTAAAGTGGTGACTAGGTCACTGACCATAATGATCATGCGTAATAAATCATAATTCATGATGATGTGCTCATCTTAGTTAATGTTTTAATTAAGGTGTTGTTCATCCATGAAATCATGAATGAATAACGTTGATCTTGTATTAGTTCCTGATGATTCATGAGATATTAATGCAGGAATGAATGCAGAATTCAAGCATGAATTTATACATGAATTCATGATAATTCATGTACCCTTACCGTAAAGTGTTACCAAACATCTGTATCAAATAGTAGGTTTTATAGGGTTATGAATTTAGGGGTACTGTTCATTCAGCAACGGTGTATATCAGAACTACAGTATTACAATTTTTTTTGCATGAGCAGTTTATCTAATCTCTACAAAAATCACAAAATATTTTTTTTAGATAAACTGCCCAGTATTGACATTCATTATCATTGCAAGGTTTTAAAAACCTAAAACCCTGCGGTGTGTTTAAGATAATGTACAAGATAAAATAGCAATGCAAAATAGTAGATATTAAAATATCAGTAACACTTGACAATAAGTTCATTAGTCAATCCATTAACTAACAATGAGCCGTTATTAACCAATGTTAGTGGAAGTGCTATAACTACTAATGTATTGTTCATCTTTACTAATCAAGTTTAACAAATTAAGCCTTATTGCAAATGTAACCAAAAAAAAGTGTAACAAACTAAATCAATTAAAAATAAAGCCACTTCTGTAGAAACACACAAAACATTCACAAATGTTCCAGTGGATCCTTTAACAGAAAATTAATTAATTTTAATGAATACAGTAAGGTAGAAAAACTTCCGGTGACAGCAAAAGTTTACAGTTGACAACATGAAATATAATCATAAATGTCGTTAAATAACACATTTAAAGTAGCATTTTTAATGTTGAGTGAGTTTCAGTTGGTGCCGGTGGAGCCGAAGCCGCTTGCTCCTCTCACGGTCTCATCCAGTGTCTGAAACGAGGAAAACATGATGAAACGGTTGATCTGCAGATGCTGTATCACAGACGGTTTATGAGGTTCACCTGTAACTCCTGCAGCTCCGGGTAACAGATTCTCTCGCAGATCAGCTGAGCGATGCGCTCTCCTTTCTTCACTGCGGGAGGACACGTGTCAGATAATCATAATCACAACTATAGATGATGTTAGGTTTCTCTCACCTTCGAACGGCTGTTTGTTGAAGTTGAACAGCACGACTCCCAGATTCCCCCTGTAATCCTCGTCCACCACACCAGCTGCAGAAACATTACACACGTCAGATATTCATGATAATCGTTCTGATGTCATCAGTGTCGAGCGAGAGACGTACCGCCCACATCGATGAAGTGCTTCACCGCGAGACCCGAGCGAGGCGCTGCAACACAAACACAGCGCTAGTCAAAACACTTATGAACAAGGACAATGTGGGCGGGGCTTGATTGTGAATGCTTGGATGGTTTTGAAAAAAAGGGGGAAAAAGGCACAAAATTATGATAAAAAGTTGAGTTTTAAATGTTTTTAATCTCATGAATATGACAAATCAATTTCAACTTTTTAAATCTCATAATAATGATTTATTAGAAATGAGATAAAGTTTTGGCATGTCATAGTTATGAGGAAAAAGTTGAAATTGAGAAAGTATTAAGTTAACATTTGCAAAAACTTTAATGGACACAAAGTCACAATTATGACAATGTATAATTATAAGGAAAAGGTTGAAATTGTGACATACTAAATCCAAATTGTGATAATCTCAACTTTTTCGCTAATAATTATGACACACAATTTAATCTCACAATTTTCATAATTATGACTTAGAAATATAATATATATCTCTATATATTACAATATCTCTCTTATAATAATAGAGATAAAAAGAGTTGAAATTAAGATAGCCAAAGTCAATTTGCAAAAACTTGAATGTCAGCCTATCAACTCATAATGAGATTAAAAGTGTGTCGTAATTACATTTTTAACTCGTACTAAATCAAAATTGGACTTAATGTATAATTATAAGGGAAAAAGTCGAAATGAGATGTTGAAATTGTGACATACTAAATAAAGATTGTGATCATTTAAACTTTTTCCCTAATAATTATGGCTATACACCACCTTTTCGACTTTTTAAACCTCAAAATTGTACATCATAACTTTGATTTAGCATGTTTTTACTTTTATTTAATAATTTTGTCCTTTTTCCCCTCATTATTTTGATTTAGCATGTTATAATTTCGACTTGTGTCATGATGTTTTCTTGTGTGGTGGAAATGAATGGATTCTTTATATTGTGGCCCAACACGTGACTCTCGCTCACCTACTCTTCCGTAATATCCGTGTGGAACCGCGATTTGGATATCAGTCTTGACCAGAGCTTTATCCATCGGCCCGATGCTGTAGTCATATGCACTGAAACACACACACTCATCATCACCACATGCACTTAACCACTGGAAATCCAGCCCTTTCTGCAGTTCGAAAGATTTTAATCCACATTATTCCTCTAAAAACTGCTGAAGTGAGGAAAAACAGTGCATGAATGTAAGCGTGTGCACGGCGCTGAGAATCACCTGTACAGGTCGAATCCCGCGGCTCGGCTCGATCCTCGGCTCGGTGTCGTGGCGTTTTCTGTCAGTTTGGCGAATTTGAGCACCTTTTGTTCTTCGTGTCCGTTCACGGCATCACTTTTGGATCTTTTCTGCGGCGAAACCGCTTCTGTAACTTCAGAGCAGGGCATTTTACTGACGAGCGCGTGCAGATCGAACCTCGCGGCAAAAGTGAGTGTTGTGGTTCTGAGCGCGCCAGAATCTGACGCATTATTTGAACGAGAAAGACCAGTCTGCGGGAAACGTTCTGAGTGGTGGGTACTGCATAACGTCATAACGTCGTCACAGCAGGATGCGTAGCATGTTATTTAAAATCAGTTGTCGTTATTAAATTATACAGCAAAATGTCTCTACTATATCTTCATTCACTAACTTACTTTGTCAATGTACCTATATCACATTTCAGCAGTCATATCACATTTTTATTCAATAATAAATTGGAGAGTTAATTGTGATTTAATAATAGCCACTGCTAAAATTAAGTCTAACGGCTGCAGACAGATATTAACGGTCTATATTTTCGCTTTAGTTTCTATAAAGCTGCTGACCTCTGAACACAAACCCGTATAAACCGCGAACTGCAGCGACAGAAACACACCGAACCATCATCTTCAAACCGCCATTTGTGTTTGTGTGTGTTCTGTGTTGTAGTGATGGGTCGTTCGCGAATGAGTCGACTCTTAAGAGCCGGCTCTTGTAGATGAACGACGGGAGCTGGCTCGCATATCTGAAGAGTGGACTCTATTTTTTAAAAATATAGCCTATAGAAATTAAATCATTATGTAATAATGAAATAATTAATGAATTTCCTAAAGGCGCACACATTCGTTTCGACTGTCGATCAGCCTCACATTCTGTTCCTGTCAATCATAGGCATGAGGGAGACGCCGAGCCATCACACACACACACACACACACACACACACACACAGTGTCAAACTCGGAGGAGAGGAGTGGGAAAAACAGCTGTGAAAACAAAACAAAAGCAGGAAGATGAGTCGGAAGCACAGCAGCATTTGGAATCAAAACAAAATCTCACATAAAGCCGGTTCTACGCACAACCTACACCGGCAAATGCGAACTGTGCACCCATAACAAATGTGACTTCATAACAAATCAATGCATTTTTAAAGACATTGTGGGTATGATTTCATTTAATAATATAATTAGAATAGTTTTCACACCTATCATAGTCAAAACATTTTTTTTTTTAAAGAGCTGTTTGTGAGCCAAAAGAGAGACTTTTCAGTGAGCTGAGTCAAACGAGCCGGCTCACGAAAAAGAGCCGGAATGCCCATCACTAGTGTGTTGCATTCTGGGAGTTGTAGTTTTTTTTCATCGTGCTTGTAATTCTTGGAGGTTGTAACCATAGACTGTAAAAAAAAAATTGGTTGGAACCTTTATTTTACTATCTATGGTTGTAACGGTCGTTTGAACCTTGAACTCACCTTCCATCGCGAGTCTCGAACGCGGTTCAGTTGATTCGGAGTGACGCAGAATCATGTGAATGTGAAGCGGTTCATTCTGAGGGAGAAACTCGACACGACGGCGTCCTGTCAGCGTTAATACTCAGGTGAAATTATTTACTTCTGATAATAACCCTGATCTGACCTTTATGGAACCCCGTTTCCGCCACAAAAACATGCTTTGGTAATTCATAATGACATAAAAAGTAGAAATTTGTCGAACGACATACAAAATCATCGACTTTTTAAGTCACAATTTCGACTTTTCATCTCATAATTATAACTATGCAGTCATAATAAATTCTTTAATCAGGCATATAACACAAATAGTACAGTAACTGAAGGGGAACCTATCACGTTTCCGCCACAAAAGCACATTCTTTGATAATTCATAATGACATAAAACGTAGAAATTTGGCGAATGACATACACAATTATAATTACTGCGAAGTCATAATTGTGAGATTAAAACGTCGAACTTATGAATTTGTCAAGATTTCGACTTTTAAGTCAAAATTTTGAACTATGAAGTCATAATAAATGATTTAATCAGACGTATCAAACAAACAGTACAGTAACTTAAGAGGAAAACATATTACGTTTACTATTGAGGCATTCAAATGGATTTTCCAAAACTTTATTTACTGTGAGAAAACATTTATGTAATTGAATCTGAAGATATAACATGAAATAATTTCACACAATCTTTCCCAGTACCACAGAAATATAAATAGGATTAACAAGATAATAACATAATGGGCAGTCAGTGAACATATTTACAAAAACATGATACTTTCATTGATTATTCGGAATAATTTGACACTAAAGTGCTTTTATACTGTTGACAGAGATCTTTAACCGCGCATGTCCAGAAGAGGGCCGGATAGAGCAGTTCTTTTAAATATGCAACAATGTTTAAATCAGAAGTGTGCAGCTTATATCTCATTCTAAATACTTTTTAATGTGAATTTTATATAAAAATGTCTACTGAAATAATACGTCAAAAGAAATTATACACATACAATATGCATACTGCAGAAATAGCATGAGTAGTTGGGTAGTGTGTGTGTGTGTGTGTGTGTGTGTGTGTGTGTGTGTGTGTGTGTGTGTGTGTGTGTGTGTGTGTGTGTGTGTGTGTGTGTGTGTGTGTTTAGAGAAGGTTTTATTGTTCATGAGTAGTAGGTCAACACACTCTGGTGGTTTCCACGGATCAGGAGAGTCGGCGGGAGATTCTTCGTGAGCGTGTCCAGCCAGGCCATGTACAGGTAATCTGAGACTGAGCCTTTACGAGCGATGGGCATGCTCCTGAAACACACACACACACACACTGTGTTACTCACATTATCAGCGTACTGACACACACATGATACTGATGTGCAGTGTTGGGGAAACTGACTCTGAAAATTAATGCATTACAATATTGCGTTAGTCCCTTAAAAAACGTAATTACTTTTTTTTAGAAAAGTAATGCGTTACGTTTCTTTTTTTCACCTGGGCTGGGCTTTTGTATTTTTTATAACAAAAAAGTTATATTTTTGGGCAAATGTCAATTTAATTTCTATAGCACAACTAAACACAACACCAGTGTGCGTCACAATACATAAAATCAAGAAAAACCATAAAAAAACAAAAACACAAAATACTATACATTTCACCATTGACCATATGCTAGTTCAAAAAGATACGTTTTTAGCCTCGATTTAAAAACAAGACTTGATGGAGCAGATCTAATCCTGAAAGATAACGCATTCCACAATCTGGGAGCAGCCACTGAAAATGCAAACGTAAAGACCCTTTCACACTAATAAGCCTCAGGCTGATGGAAATGCAGATTCATGCGTGTACAGTAGAGGGCGCCGCTCAAACAAACCTTTCAGCTGCTGTTATTCTGGATGACAGAAGAAGAGGACGCAGGAGAAAAAAGTTTAACCAAAGCCCGTCTACGGAGAGCCTGGCCACTCCCTATTAAGTCCTATAGTACCGAATGTTGGTTGTAGTTCCACCAGAGTTCCACTGGGGGGCGATCGTCCGAGTGCAAAATGAATGGGAGTCTATGAAGCTAAACGGCTAAATTTGTCTCTTTCACCCGATTGCCGTTGAGAAATCTCAGATTTGATTGTAGGTTTTGCAAGTTCGACATGGGTTATAGGTCGAAAGTTGAATGAACGAGTACTTATGTCCTTTCGATTTCTTACAGGTTGAGTTGTTGTTGCCCATTACACGCTAGCATTCTGCTAATGATTGGCCAGTGAAGGACTGATTACGACCAGAGATACCGCCTGATGGCATCGTGGCATCCGAAGCGGGACCAGGACGTTAAGGCGGACTTAACTCTTCTAGCGCGTGTATTTACCCGTGTCGGCGGTGTTGTCGATGCCTCGAGAGAAAAGAAAGTGCAGATCGCGAAAGCACCAAAGTGACTGAAGGATTGCCGTAAAGCAGTATCTCTGGTCGTACGAAGTGTATGACGTCATTGATATTTTAAAAGACTTTTTAAAGCAAATAAGTGACTCTAAAAAACTCTTTGCATCTCCTTTCGAAAACAACATTCAAATTACTAGTCAAAAAATTATATCCTTAGAAAAGTGGAATTTCAGGGGTATATCTCCATAGACCTCCATTCATTCTGCACTCGCCCTGTGAGCGCCCTCATGTGGAGACAGAGAGGAACTGCAACCAGTTCAGAAGCCGGAAGTTTACTGCGAGTGAAACTCCTCCCAATATTAGACGTTCTCTGGTTTAACACTTACTTTACCAATAAAAACAAAAAAGTCTATAGTAATTTTCAAGGTCAATTAAAAGTAATTAAAAAAGGTCAAAAGTA
>NW_027508942.1:6450000-6455000 GCF_051911475.1 Siphateles boraxobius
AATTGCTGAAATTATATTTATATGTATTATACTTCATATTTGCTACATTAGAAATAAACAAACTCATATTTTAGATGGCAAGTTTCTGATTCTGTAATCCTATTATAACATTTTCATGACAGAAACGGTTAAAAAAACAACACATCAGCCAAACAGAGAAACTTATTGGCCAATACCGATATAAAAAATAAAAAAAATATCGATACATCAGTCAACCATTAATATTTACTAAATTACAGTATAAATAATTAATTTGAAAATGAAAATATAAAAAAAAACTTGGACTTCAGAAAGTGAACTAATAAAGACAAAGAATGGATGCCGTTCTCAACGCTTTCACAATAAAAGTCCACTTATAATTTCAAAATAAATGTCGATACATCGGCCAAACAGAAAAACTTATCGGCCAATGCCCATATATAAAAATGTCAAATATCAGCCTTGGCGGTATATCGGTCCACCACTTATATTTACTAAAGTAGAAATAATTCATTTGCAAATAAAATAAACTGGACTTCAGCCAGTAAACTAATAAAGACAAAGAATGGGAGTTCAGATGGCATTCTCAACGCATTCAAAATAAAAGTCTCACAATTTCAAAATAAAAGTCGACACATCGGCCAAACATAGAAATTTATCAGCCGATGCCGATATAAAAAAATGTAAATTATCGGCCGATATATAGCCCTTGGCGGTTTATCGATCAACCACTAATATTTTATAAATTAAAAATAATCAATTTGAAAATGAAAATATAAAAAAAAACTTGGACTTCAGACAGTGAACTAATGAAGACAAAGAATGGATGGCGTTCTCAATGCTTTCAAAATAAAAGTCACAGACCATGTCAGAATAAAAGTCGACACATCGGCCAAACAGAAAAACTTATCGGCTAATGCCGATATTTAAGAAATGTCAAATATCGGCCTCAGCAGTATATTGGTCAACCACTAATGTTAACTAAATTAGAAACAATTAATTTGCAAATGAAAATCTAAAAAAAACTTCTGACAGTGAACTTATAAAGACGAATAGTGTATGGCGTTCTCAATGCTTTCAAAATAAAAGTCCCACACAGTTTCAAAATAAATGTCGATACATCGGCCAAACAGAAAAACTTATCGGCCAATGCCCATATATAAAAATGTCAAATATCAGCCTTGGCGGTATATCGGTCAACCACTTATATTTACTAAAGTAGAAATAATTCATTTGCAAATAAAAAAAACTGGACTTCAGCCAGTAAACTAATAAAGACAAAGAATGGGAGTTCAGATGGCATTCTCAACGCATTCAAAATAAAAGTCTCACAATTTCAAAATAAAAGTCGACACATCGCCAAACATAGAAATTTATCAGCCGATGCCGATATAAAAAAAATTAAAATTATCGGCCGATATATCGCCCTTGGCGGTTTATCGATCAACCACTAATATTTTATAAATTAAAAATAATCAATTTGAAAATGAAAATATAAAAAAAAACTTGGACTTCAGACAGTGAACTAATGAAGACAAAGAATGGATGGCGTTCTCAATGCTTTCAAAATAAAAATCACAGACCATGTCAGAATAAAAGTCGACACATCGGCCAAACAGAAAAACTTATCGGCTAATGCCGATATTTAAGAAATGTTAAATATCGGCCTCAGCAGTATATTGGTCAACCACTAATGTTAACTAAATTAGAAACAATTAATTTGCAAATGAAAATCTAAAAAAACTTCTGACAGTGAACTAATAAAGACGAATAGTGTATGGCGTTCTCAATGCTTTCAAAATAAAAGTCCCACACAGTTTCAAAATAAAAGTCTACACATTGGCCAAACACAGGAACTTATCAGCCGATGCGAAAATTAAAAAATGGCAAATATCGGCCGATATATCGGTCGACCACCAGCTGACATACTCGTCTTTGTCCTGTTCGATGCGTTCGGGCTGCCCGGCGATGAAGATCCTGAGTTTGCAGTCTTTCCATTTCTTCCGTGTGGTCAGAATGTGAGGCAGGAGCAGCGTGAGACCTGCACACGAACAACACACACCGTCACACGGTCAACCTCACAGAACAGAAGAACATGCCAGGGTTTCTGCTCACCTCCGTCATCAAACAGCCACCAGACGTCGATCGTCCCTTTGCCCTGTTTCTTCTTGAACTGAGAGCTGGCCTCCAACAGACGCTGGTTCATCTTCGCCAGGTCAGATGAGCAAGGAACATCCAGAGAAACTGAAGAGAAGGAAACGACACACATGTGACGTTTCAGATCGAATCAGCTTTATTTCTGTGGTGTTTCAATGCAGCTCCACAGTAATAAACAGGAAAATAACAGAATCAATGATGCAAACCTCATCAAATATGAAACAAAGTCCAATTCTGCTTAAAGCAATAGTGGCGTTACAGTTATAGAAATGGTATTAATATTTATAATAACGAATCAGAATTTCATTGCAGAAGATAAAATTCAAATCGAAAGCTTTTCTTTTTTTTTTTTTACAAATAAATTAACTTTTTTAAGCCGCTCTTTAAACCAACTAGCGTTGAGATGTCCAAAAACTTTTTTTTCATTTTTAATAATATTGAAACCTTATTTTTGCTCAAAACATGTCCTGTATATCCTTAAAATGAATTCCACTTGTTGATAGGCATGTATGTATTTAAGAAATATTTGCATGTATATACTATATATATATATTTATACATAATTTATATTATATATAAATAAATAAAAATTCTTAAGTATAAACATGCATGTGTGTGTATTTATATATACAACATAATTACAACACGATACACACACGAATATTATGTAAACACAAAACCTTATATCGTATGCGATTAATCGTTGCCCAGCACTTGTTAAAATACTTCTGCAGACGCTGTTTGTGGTTTATTATTTCAGACATCAGCACAAAAGACTGACAAATTAGTGTTTAATGAGTCGTTTGGAATGCGAGCGCCTGCCAGATGTCATGTGACAGAACGACTGAATCTGTTTCGGAAGAGGCAGTGAAGATATAATCATGATAAATGCAGAAAGACCTGAGTCTGCAGCGTTTGAGCACATTAAGTCTATTAAAAACATTCCCGTACGTGTGCGAGTTCAGGACGGAGGCCAGACTATTAGATTACATCCGCACTAACGGCTTTACTGAGGCACGTTTAATCAGCTGTTATTGGATGCGCTTGCAGAAGGTCTTCAGCAAAGCCAGCGCTGTTTCATTTAATGGACCGAACACTGCAACAAAATGCTTTTCTTAGGCTACGTCTACACTAATCCGGATACATTTTAAAACTGAGTTTTTGTCTAAAGAGACTCCGCGTCCACACTAATTTATTTTTTTAACTGTTTTTATTGAACTTTTCTTATAAACAGGGAGTAAAAAAATATTAAGAAATTTTAAAAAAATAAAATAAATAAACTTAAAATAAATACACAAATCCGTGACAGCACAAAATACACCACATACCAGTACCACACTATCATTTCAATCGTTTTCCTAAAGTTGCTCATCCACACTGAAACGTCTGAAAGCGCTTACATCCCCGTACTGCGCATGAGTAAATCCGACGCTTCGATCTGCATCATGTCCGCTAGGCGTTTACTTACTTCCCGGCTCTTTGAAACTTTGCGGTAATGTCGAGGAAAGGCGAGGAGTTGTTTAAAAGGGCCGACAGTGAGGTGGAGTAGTTGCTGTGTGTAAACATTACGTCTCCTTTGAAGAAACGCAATCTGCATTATGTACAAACTGACATTAATCTTTAACGAGGCTGTCAAAACGGAGAGCATCCAAATAATACCGTCTTGGCTGAATTGGTCATATGACTGCATCACATGACTAAAAATGCGTCATCGAATTCAAAATCCTCCGTTTTCGCAGTCCACACTACGACGCGAAGACGCTGTTTTCAAATTTATCCGCTTTGGAAAGCGTTTTCCAAAAGCTACGTTTTCGTTGACTTAAAACGGCGTCTCAGTGTGGACAGAAGGACGAAACGGAGAGAAAAAGAAAACGTATTAGTGTGGACACACCGGACGCGAATAGCGCGTCAAATTCGTGTCTACCGCGTCTAGTTTGACGCTTGACCACTTTGTGTTAATTCGCGCGACAAGAGTGAAACTGACGCGCGTAAAAACAAAAGTTTGAAGTGAAATTTGCGTGCGTCAGAGGCGAAAGTTTCAAAAGTTTCGAACCCCGTTGGCGGAAATCTTTTTACAAGATGTCTGTTGTTGATGGGTCATTTATCGAGAGAGTCACCGCTCTGTATTTGCTCTGGAGAGCAGAACAGCGGCGTAGGGATCATCATCACTGTATTTGGGTCCACCAGACCCTTCTGAGGCGAACCCAGTTCGGCGAGTTTCACCATGTGCTCCAGGAGCTGCGCCTGGATGACGGCCGCTTTCAGCGGTACTTCCGCCTGTCCCGCGCCCAGTTTAAAGACCTGCTCTCCCACATCAGAGCGAGATCACCCTCGCCCTCGCCCTCACCCATCTAATCTGTAATTTATTTTTGTTTTGATGATAAATGGAGCCAGCCTAGGCTACTACAAAAGTCATTAAACTGTCCTGTGATTTTTTTTCCCCTCACACAACACAGACACGAACTATGATCTTGCACTGAAGTATGTTGGTTCTCTTTACATTAGAATAATAATAATGTTTCATATAATCTAGATTAGTTGTGGAATAAATAGCATACAAAATGAATGTCTCATATATTAAAATCAAGTTTTTATGTGGTAAAATATTTACTTCACCGCGTGACAGCAGCAAGCTGGCTCCTGATTGGTTAACGCGGCGCGAATTTGTCGCCGAAGTTCAGATTTTTCAACTCGGGCGGCAGACGCGAATTCGCATCAAACGCGTGAATGCACGAAAAGCACTAAATAAATCATTCGCGCGGACACACCAGACGCTCAATTCGCGCTATTCGCGTGAACTTGACGCGCGAATGAAGCGAACTCGCGTCTACCGCGCCGCGCTCTACGCCTCATTCGCGCTAGAC
>NW_027508942.1:6460000-6477500 GCF_051911475.1 Siphateles boraxobius
AAAACACTGCCAGTCAAAAGTTTTGTATCGGTAAGATTTTAAATGTTTTTAAAAAGAAGGATCTTCTGCTCACCAAGGCTGCATTTATTGGATCAAAAATACAGTAATGTGAAATACTATTTAAATGTAAATCTATGTGAATATATAGTAAAGTGTAATTTATTCCTGTGATCAAAGCTGAATTTTCAGCATCATTACTCCAGTCTTCAGTGTCACATGATCCTTCAGAAATCACTATAATATGATGATTTGATGCTTTAAAAAACATTTATGAATATTATCAGTGTTGAAAACTTTTTGATAAATAGAAAGTTCATTAAAACCGCATTTATTTGATATAGAAAGCTTTTGTAACATTGAACTCTACCGTTCAACATTTTGGGGTCAGTAAGAATTTTCATTTAAAAAAAAATCAATACTTTCATTCATCAAGGATTAATTAAATTGATCAAAAGTGACAGTAAAGACATTTATAATGTTACAAAAGACTCTATTTCAGATAAATGCTGTTCTTTTGAACTTTCTATTCATCAAAGAATCCTGAAATAAATTGTACACAACTGTTTCCAACACTGATAATAATCATAAGTGTTTCTTGAGCATCAAATCATCATATTATAGTGATTTCTGAAGGATCATGTGACACTGAAGACTGGAGTAATGATGCACTTTTAAAAAAAATTTTAATCAAATAAATGCAGCCTTGGTGAGCAGAAGAGACTTCTTTTAAAAACATTAAAAATCGTACCGATACAAAGCTTTTGACTGGCAGTGTGTGTTCAGGTCTCTCTGCGTTCTCACCTGGCTTCTTCACAGTAACGTAAATGTAGAGGAAGAACTCGATGCCGTACGTGACCAGCGCCGCCCACCAGTTAATCACAAACATCACGGCACAGCAAAGCACAGCTCCGAACAGAGACAGCCACATGTTATAGTACTTATACGCCGGCCTCCAACCTGCACACACACACACAGTGTTTACACACCGGAAGAGTTTACTGAGGCTACACTTTCTTTGTTTAGTGTATGTTTAGATATTTGTAGGGATGCACGATATATCGGTATCGGCTGATCTATATTCATTTTTAATGTTATCGTTATCGGCCTGATAAGAAAATTTGGCCGATATATTAAAGCTGATAAATAATGGATTATATCCTTCAGATGTGCACTATTCAACATGATGGTTTTGAAGTGCCTGAAATATGTTTGGAATCACTTCAAAAAAGGAAAATACGGTTCATTCTGTCATATCGGCTACATAAAATTATTATAAAAACATTATAATTGTGTGTTTGGGACATGGCTTTTTGTTTTTGTAATCAGGCTCTCAAAAATTATAAAAAAAATTGGATTTTATTTGAATATATCGGTTATCGGCTTTCAAATATATATAATTAGCGGTTATCGGTATCAGCTAAATTTGAAATTACAATGAGAACATTATAATTGTGCGATTCATGGCTTTTAATGCTGAGACTTGCATATATATCGTTTATCGGATTTCAAATATAAAGAATTATCGGTTATCGGCCACATTTTTTATATCAATGCATCTCTAGATATTTGTACTGGAAAACAAGACAAAATTATTAGGAAAACATTATTGTTGCAGGGCTCACTGGGTTGTGGAAGAGAGAGAGAGTGTGTGTGTGTGTGTGTGTCTGTGTGTGTGTGTCTGTGTGTGTGTGTGTGTGTGTGTGTGTGTGTGTGTGTGTGTGTGTGTGTGTGTGTGTGTGTGTGTGTGTGTGTGTGTGTGTGTGTGTGTGTGTGTGTGTGTGTAGAAGACTGGACAGGACCTGGGGATTTGGCGTATGAGGCGTGGAAGCAGGAATAGTTGATGAGGGCGTATGAAGCCAGGAAGAAGTTGGAGATGACGGGAGCGATGGTGTTGAGCTCAGCTGGGAATCAAACAACCACCGTTACATGATCACTTCTGTCACATCAAATCCTTTAATCACCGTTATATATTCACCGATGAGGATGAACGCTACAGCGATGACGAAGGTCAGGAGGTATCCTCTGATTGGCTCGTTGTTTTTCCCGTAACCTTTGGCGAAGAACTTTAGGGGCTTGTAGATGTTGTCTTTGCACAGAGCCTGAGACAAGACAGATTCACTATTAAAATCCAGATTAGGCAAGTAAAAAGTAGAATAAAGGCCTGTTCACACCAAAAACGATAACTATAATGATAAAGATATCGTTCTAAATGTAAAAGAATAGCATAGTCTTCACTGCAATAATAAGGAATATAGTTAGAATCACTTTCACAATGATTTTTTTCCAGCAGATGAATGATAAAACATTGATAGCCAATCAGAATCCATCTCGAGTATTTCCTCCTTAAAACTGCAGTGAACCAAAGACAGTCTCAAAAACACGCTTTGAAATCGCAGGTGTTTCTGACGTCACAAACTACATTGTAACCAATCAGATCAACGTGTGATCGTCAACCAGTGGATCTCTGAGTGAGTGAGTGGAGGCGGGGCTCATTTGCATATTTATAGAACCGCGCATACTAAATGAGGCAAGGGTGTCGAGTTACATTCAAGATATTTTAAAGGGTAACTGAACACTAAAACAACTTTTTTTAGTTAATGATCTGTAAGAATGGAGCTTCATAAATGCTGTTCATTGATTCAAGTACATTTTTTGACATTTGGGTTTAAATTGTTTTAATTCTACAATATATGGTGTAAAAGTGTCTGAGTGCTGCCCTCTTCAGGGTGAACGGTGGCTACTGCAGTTGAGTTTTCCTATTGGATGTTGTGGTACCCTCTGACGTCAGAGAGTACCAGCTGACCACGCCCTCGCCTACAGAGAGATGTGTCTCAGGTGCACGCCCCTCCCTTCGCTGGGCTCCGCCCACTTTTCCAGCATTTTTCAAATATTGCCAGTGGGTGGAGTCAGGCTCTGACCAGGGAAGGCATGAAGACATTTTTTTTCAAGGAAAAAACGTTTAAATATGTTGTTGTGGTGATCAAAGATGAGTTTTAAAGGAAAAAATTATTGACTACAGGGGGGCTTTACGGCTACATCCACTTTAATCTGGATACATTTGAAAATGCATCTTTTTCTCTACATTTTGGCCTTCGTTCCACGATGGCTTTTATGTCTCTCCAAAGTGGATACATTTAATGTAAAAACGAAATGTAAATGTAAAAAAAAATAAACGGAATGTCAAAACTTAAGTATTTGAAAACAATGACACATGTTTAGTCACATGACGCATATTTACCTATGCATGTCTGTTTATTCTGCCATGTGCTATTTACTTTCATAAATAAGTTACTTGGTACAACATTCATATTACATTCTTGCAAAGATGACAGAAAATGCAATTGGAGTGTCAAAACATGCAGATAATGCAGCCTGAGAGATTTTTAAGAGCTTCTTTATGACATCATCCAGTCTTTTACTGTTTACTGAGTTTTATATAGTATTGTAAGATCGTCCTGTAAATGTCTATAACTTATCAGACAAATATTGGGTTTAAAGTTTGCATGAACTAAAAGTTGTGCTATACTTTTCACCTCTATTTTGTCGTATATCTGAGTGAAACGCTTCTGGAACAAGAACAAATGTAGGCGGGGCTTGATTGTGTCCGTGGGGAATTGATTGGATGGTTGTGGTTTGCTATTGGTGGATCTTCTGTGAGTGACAGGTTATAGCCCCGCCCTCGTCATCAGAGAAGAGATGCTGCTGTTATTCCGATACAAGATTCCTCATCCTTTGGAAGTGCGTCAAAGTGGATTTGCTTTGTCAGCAGAAAACAGCGTCTTCTCGACATGAACAACACGAACCAAACTCTTCCCGTTTTAGATACACTACAGTGTTTGAGGGCGGAGCTAAGAGTGTTACGGTTACGTGGTGGTAGGAAGCACGAGTAGACGAGGAATACAAGGAAACAGGAGTTTAATTATCAAAATCTCAGGAGATACAGAAACCACGCTAGGGACACAAGGCACAGCTGGGGCAAATTAACTCAACACAGGTGAATGAACTGAACACTAACGAGGAGCGGGAAAACTGGGACACAGGACTGAACCAAAAACACTAAGCAGGGGGAAACACAAGACATAACGTAACAAAGAGACGCTGTTCAGCCAATCGACACCACAGGTGGGCATTATGCTAAGTAGTCATTCATCTGCATAGGTTCAGCAGGAAGTGAGACTCAATTACTGACGACTCGTTTCAGTTCTTTCTTTTAGGAAACAAAAACTCCATTTATATTCACTTTGAAAGTTAGCAGAGCTTTTACATTTGCAAACAGCTTTAATACACACTACATGAAAGGTAATATCCCAAAAGGCACTTTAAATAGTGTGTGTGATCTCTGACCTGGAAGACTTTGGGCGCGCTCACTAAAGACGCAAGAGCTGAGGAGAGCGTGGCCGCAAACGTTCCTGCCGTGATGAGCGGTCCAAACCCAGACACTAGAGTCATTACCTGCACACACACACACACACACACACACACACCGGTGAGTCTCATCACTGATCAGAGGGATAGTTCACCCAAAAACTAAAGCTAGCCCATGATTTACTCGCCCTGAAGCCATCCTAGGTGTATCTGACATTCTTCTTTCAGACGAATACAATCAGTTATATTAAAACATGTCCTGGCTCTTCCAAGCTTTATGATGCCAGTGAATGGGTGTATATTCGGCAGAAGACCGTTCACACCGATTTACAGCGAAAGACTAACCTTGAACCCAAACACAAGAGGCGTTTGAACCGCGAGAGGCGCCTAAACTTACGCTACTCCTACACCCGTCATACAACGTCAAGTGTTTCTTCTCTGGTGTAGGTCGTCTGCCGGAAGCTAGTTATTTTAGTCGATAAAGTTTTAAATGTGGATATTTTTCTCATACGAATGCATCGCTTCACTTCAAAAGGCACTTATAAATCCCCCCAGAACAGTGTGGAGCACTTTTATCACGGATAGATGCACATTTATGATGGATAGATGCACTTTTATGATGGATAGATGCACTTTTATGATGGATAGATGCACTTTTATCACGGATAGATGCACTTTTATGATGGATAGATGCACTTTTATCACGGATAGATGCACATTTATGATGGATAGATGCACTTTTATCACGGATAGATGCACATTTATGATGGATTGATGCACATTTATGATGGATAGATGCACTTTTATGATGGACAGATGCACTTTTATCACGGATGGATGCACTTTTATGAAGGATAGATGCACTTTTATGATGGTCAGATGCACTTTTATCACGGATAGATGCACTTTTATCATGGATAGATGCACTTTAATGATGGATAGATGCACTTTTATGATGGATAGATGCACTTTTATGATGGATAGATGCACTTTTATCACGGATAGATGCACATTTATGATGGATAGATGCACTTTTATCACGGATAGATGCACTTTTATCATGGATAGATGCACATTTATGATGGATAGATGCACTTTTATCACGGATAGATGCACTTTTATCACGGATAGATGCACTTTTATGATGGATAGATGCACTTTTATGATGGATAGATGCACTTTTATCACGGATAGATGCACATTTATGATGGATAGATGCACTTTTATCACGGATAGATGCACTTTTATGATGGATAGATGCACTTTTATCACGGATAGATGCACTTTTATCATGGATAGATGCACATTTATGATGGATAGATGCACTTTTATCACGGATAGATGCACTTTTATCACGGACAGATGCACTTTTATGATGGATAGATGCACTTTTATCACGGATAGATGCACTTTTATCATGGATAGATGCACTTTTATGATGGATAGATGCACTTTTATGATGGATAGATGCACTTTTATCACGGATAGATGCACATTTATGATGGATGGATAGATAAACTTTTATCACGGATAGATGCACATTTATGATGGATAGATGCACATTTATGATGGATAGATGCACTTTTATGATGGATAGATGCACTTTTATGATGGATAGATGCACTTTTAGCACGGATAAATGCACTTTTATGATGGATAGATGCACTTTTATGATGGACAGATGCACTTTTATCACGGATGGATGCACTTTTATGAAGGATAGATGCACTTTTATGATGGATAGATGCACTTTTATGATGGACAGATGCACTTTTATCACGGATAGATGCACTTTTATCATGGATAGATGCACTTTTATGATGGATAGATGCACATTATCACGATAGATGCACTTTTATCACGGATAGATGCACTTTTATCACAGATAGATGCACTTTTATCACGTATAGATGTTTTTTTATCAAGGATAGATGTACTTTTATCATGGATAGATGCACTTTTATCACGTATAGATGCACTTTTATGATGGATAGATGCACTTTTATCACGGATAGATGCACTTTTATCATGGATAGATGCACTTTTATGAGGAATAGATGCACTTTTATGAGGGACAGATGCACTTTTATGATGGATAGATGCACTTTTATCACGGATAGATGCACTTTTATCATGGATAGATGCACTTTTATGATGGATAGATGCACTTTTATGATGGATAGATGCACTTTTATCACGGATAGATGCACATTTATGATGGATAGATGCACTTTTATCACGGATAGATGCACATTTATGATGGATAGATGCACTTTTATCACGGATAGATGCACATTTATGATGGATAGATGCACATTTATGATGGATAGATGCACTTTTATGATGGATAGATGCACTTTTATGATAGATAGATGCACTTTTATCACGGATAAATGCACTTTTATGATGGATAGATGCACTTTTATGATGGACAGATGCACTTTTATCACGGATGGATGCACTTTTATGAAGGATAGATGCACTTTTATGATGGATAGATGCACTTTTATGATGGACAGATGCACTTTTATCACGGATAGATGCACTTTTATCATGGATAGATGCACTTTTATGATGGATAGATGCACATTATCACGATAGATGCACTTTTATCACGGATAGATGCACTTTTATCACAGATAGATGCACTTTTATCACGTATAGATGTTTTTTTATCAAGGATAGATGTACTTTTATCATGGATAGATGCCCTTTTATCACGTATAGATGCTTTTTTATCATGATAGATGCACTTTTATCACGGATAGATGCACTTTTATCACGGATATATGCTTTTTTATCATGGATAGATGCACTTTTATCACGGATAGATGTACTTTTATCACGGATAGATGTACTTTTATCACGGATAGATGCACTTTTATCACGGATAGATGTACTTTTATCACGGATAGATGTACTTTTATCACAGATAGATGAACTATTGTCATGGATTGATGCACTTTTATGATGGATAGATGCACTTTTATAATGGATAGATGTACTTTTGGATAGATGCACTTTTATCACTGATAGATGCACTTTTATCATGGATATATGTACTTTTATCACGGATAGATGCACTTTTATCATGGATAGATGTACTTTTATCACGGACATATGCACTTTTATCACGGATAGATGTACTTTTATCACGGATAGATGCACTTTTATCACGGATAGATGTACTTTTATGCACTTATATCACGGATAGATGCACTTTTATCACGGATAGATGCACTTTTATCACGGATAGATGCACTTTTATCACGGATAGATGCACTTTTATCACGGATAGATGTACTTTTATGCACTTTTATCACGGATAGATGCACTTTTATCACAGATAGATGAACTTTTCATCACTGATAGATACACTTTTATCACGGATAGATGCACTTTTGGATAGATGCACTTTTATCACTGATAGATGCACTTTCATAATGGATCGATGCACTTTTATCACGGATAGATGCACTTTTATCATGGATAGATGTACTTTTATCACGGACAGATGCACTTTTATCACGGATAGATGTACTTTTATCACGGATAGATGCACTTTTATCACGGATAGATGCACTTTTATCACAGATAGATGCACTTTTATCATGGATAGATGTACTTTTATCACGGACAGATGCACTTTTATCACGGATAGATGTACTTTTATCACGGATAGATGCACTTTTATCACGGATAGATGCACTTTTATCACGGATAGATGTACTTTTATCATGGATCGATGCACTTTTATCACGGATAGATGTACTTTTATCACGGACAGATGCACTTTTATCACGGATAGATGTACTTTTATCACGGATAGATGCACTTTTATCACGGATAGATGCACTTTTATCACGGATAGATGTACTTTTATCACAGATAGATGAACTATTGTCATGGATTGATGCACTTTTATGATGGATAGATGCACTTTTATAATGGATAGATGTACTTTTGGATAGATGCACTTTTATCACGGATAGATGCACTTTTATCACGGATAGATGCACTTTTATCACGGATAGATGTACTTTTATCACGGATAGATGCACTTTTATCACGGATAGATGTACTTTTATCACGGATAGATGTACTTTTATCACAGATAGATGAATTATTGTCATGGATTGATGCACTTTTATGATGGATAGATGCACTTTTATAATGGATAGATGTACTTTTGGATAGATGCACTTTTATCACTGATAGATGCACTTTTATCATGGATATATGTACTTTTATCACGGATAGATGCACTTTTATCATGGATAGATGTACTTTTATCACGGACAGATGCACTTTTATCACGGATAGATGTACTTTTATCACGGATAGATGCACTTTTATCACGGATAGATGTACTTTTATGCACTTATATCACGGATAGATGCACTTTTATCACGGATAGATGCACTTTTATCACGGATAGATGCACTTTTATCACGGATAGATGCACTTTTATCACGGATAGATGTACTTTTATGCACTTTTATCACGGATAGATGCACTTTTATCACGGATAGATGCACTTTTATCACAGATAGATGAACTTTTCATCACTGATAGATACACTTTTATCACGGATAGATGCACTTTTGGATAGATGCACTTTTATCACTGATAGATGCACTTTCATAATGGATCGATGCACTTTTATCACGGATAGATGCACTTTTATCATGGATAGATGTACTTTTATCACGGACAGATGCACTTTTATCACGGATAGATGTACTTTTATCACGGATAGATGCACTTTTATCACGGATAGATGCACTTTTATCACGGATAGATGCACTTTTATCACGGATAGATGCACTTTTATAACGGATAGATGTACTTTTATGCACTTTTATCACGGATAGATGCACTTTTATCACGGATAGATGCACTTTTATCACAGATAGATGAACTTTTCATCACTGATAGATACACTTTTATCACGGATAGATGCACTTTTATCACATATGGATGCACTTTTATCACGGATGGATGCGCTTTGATGGACTTCCCAAAAAATATACCCATTCACTCCCATCCCATTATGAAGCTTGGAAGAGCCAGGAAATTTTTTGAATAACTCTGATTGTCATATATAACCTAGGATGACTTGAGGGCGAGGAAACCATGGGCTTAATTTCATTTTCGGGTGAACTATCATGTACAGCTCCAAAATCTTGCAACACACTCTTTAACTGTATCTGATTTATTCCCTCAGATGTTTATGACTCCCACCTGGAAGTTGTTCATGAGGCCGTAGTTGCATTTGCTGGTCTGGCAGATTGAGAAGTCGTACCCCAGATTACAAGCCGAAGAGAAGTTGCAACTCGAACCTACTTGAAGAGTGTCGTTGTGGATCCCCGTCGCATCTCGAACTACAGTGACGGCTGTCGAGAATCAGTGCAATCGCTCTGTTAGACGTCCAGACTGAGACTGGAGAGAGTAATTTCAAGTGTGCGTTCAGGACTCACAAACAACCAGTGCGACGGCCAGGTAGGTTATTCCTGTGATGAAGATGGCCAGAAGTGTTCCTTTGGGAAGGGCAGCCTGAGGATCCTGGAAAATCAGAGGTGAATGTGTGTGAAAAATGTTGAACCAGCATGTGATTTAACTGCAGGCATTTCAGATATCGGCCACCGTATCAGTTTCGGACAATATATGTTCATTTTTAATGTTATCGCTATCCGCCTAATAAGAAAATGTAGCCGATATATTAAAGCCGATAAATAATGTATTATTTTCTTCAGCTGAGACACTTCAAATGCGCACTATTCAACATGATGGTTTTGAAATGCTTGAATATGATTGAAATCACTTCAAATAAGAAAATTAATTTAGATTTATTGGCCAATATATCGGTTATCGGCTTTCAAATATATATAATTATCGGTTATCGGTATCAGCTAAATTTTAAATTATAATGAGAACATTATAAATGTGTGATTCATTGCTTTTAATGCTGAGACTTTTGTTTTAGCAATCAGGCTCTCAAAAAATATATAAAAATTTGAATTTAGATTTATCTGCCAATATATCGGTTATTGGCTTTCAAATATAAAGAGTTATCTGTATCGGCCAAATTTATCATATCGCTAATTTCAGATTATAAATGACCAGACACTCGCTCTTACTTTCAGATCTCCAGAGATATTGGCTCCAGCCAGGATCCCAGTGGCTGCCGGGAAAAAGATGGCAAAAACAGAGAAGAACGTTTCTCCATCCCGGAATTCCGGTAGAAAGTTTTCCTTTGCGATGGATTCTGTTTTCAGAAAGAGTTACACTGATACTTTAGGCCTCTAATGTGACTATTTAGTCCTAAAATTTCATGCACAAATGCCGGTGTTTCTTGCATGTTGTTCCTCTGTCTCACCTTGATAGTTAAAGAAGCCTTTGGAACGCTTGTCTAGTGTGGAGGGAATCACTGTTCCCACAAATACATTCCCAATGGCCAACAGCAGGATCACCAACAGAGCTACCTGAGCCTGTAGAGAGAGAGAAGCTTCTCTTCATCCTTCCCTCGTATTCTGTAACAAATCCTTCCCTCTCAATGACCCGAAGCCCTAAAATTATACTTCATTTTTTTAGTTGTCCAGAAAACTTAAAATATTTTGCATTTTGCATAATGCATTTTTTTTAAGATTGATAGTTATTTTTTATTTTATTTAGATTTGATCAATTAATAATAAATACATAGTAATTTAATCACATTCCTCACAGCCTTTCAATTTAAATTCAAAATAACTCACAATTGCATGCATAATCCTTTTAAGTCAGCTCAAAATATCGTACATTGTGTGTCTCTGTCGACCTCTTGTGGGAAATTAATAATATAAGATGATGTTTCATGACTCTAGATGGTCTTATATCTCTATATGGAGTAAATGAGCTGTCCTAAAGTCAGTTCTCTTCAGTATGCATTCAGATACACATGTAGACATTATAAAATCATTTTTTGGTAAAGTTTTAGCATTTTTAGTTTGAATTTTGAGCATTTTAGGTTTTTCTATGTGTACTGAAGCATTCCTCGCATTCCATTCATTCCTAAGGGAGTCAAGTCAAATATATTTATATAGCGCTTTTCACAATACAGATTGTATCAAAGCTGCTTCACAGTATCAATCAAAACAACTTAACAATGTTTGTTTATTACTGGAAAATTGACTATTTTAAATTTCAACCACAAAACTCCTCAAATCCATTCCTTTTTTTGTGTGTGTATTCGTGGTTCAAGACTTATAAAGTCCTGGGGTCTTGGACCCTCTGATGAACACTCAATTTTTAAAACAAATTCACAAATATTCACAAATATCCCTTTGATATCCCACAGATATTCACAAGTATCAACATGAGCTGAGGGAAGGATGAGGTTAACTGCTGTCACACCAATCTAAAACTCAATCCCAGCATGCATCTGGCTTACCTTTGCCTCCCACTCCATTCCGGCCACAGTGATGCTCATCAGCAGAACCACCGTTATACAGCCGATGATCCTGATGTCATTCATTGGATCCATCATAAGTGCGTTATTTTCCTGTACAGAGCAGATAGACGTGTTGAACTGGTGCAGCTGGTGACCATGTGATCCTGAAACACTGTCACTTTGTCAAGTCACCTTTATTTATACAGCGCTTTTTACAATACTGATCGTTTCAAAGCAGCTTTACAGAGATAACAGGAAAATAATGCAACAAAATGTGTTTCTAGAATAAAATAGCGTCACAGTTCAGCTTAAGTAAGTTCAGTGATGCTTCATTTTTGTTGTAAAAAAGTTATTAATTTAGTTCATTTATATATAGCCGCTCTGGAGAAACCCGTGATGTCATCGTCCAGCTCTCATATAATGGTGTCAATGAAGAGAGATCAATAATATTTTTGAATATTAAATGTTGGTGTGTTTGTACCTTGAGTATATCCACCACAGTTTCAGAAAACCCGACGACATACATGGCCACGGCCACAGCGTTGGCGAACGCGAAGATCAGGCCGATGGATCCGCCAAACTCAGGGCCCAAACTGCGAGAGATCAGGTAATACGCTCCGCCTAGAGCACAAACACACTCATCACCCTTACCAAACTAACATATAAACTAATATACTGCAAAATATAATGCCATAGATTACATAATGCATTTCCATATATCGGAAACTAGTGCTCATATTTTTCAATATACTGCAATATATCGATTGACCATGTATGGCTATATATTAATACATATAAAGTATTTATAAATGAAGACAAAAATAGCATTACATGTAATATTCACAAAGTTGTATCCTTTATTGTGTACATACATGTTCCCATATAAATGTGAATGTATGTTCACACATATACAGTTACAACAGATTTCTAGTTCCCAGCATGCTTTGCTTGCCATGCATGCTTTATAAACTTGCATACATTCTGATATATTATTAAATATATTTAGGGCCCGAGCACCGATGGTGTTTATTATTATTATTATTATTATTATTATTATTCTCCAATTTGAATCGCATTTTTGAGGTCCTAAACATACTCGAAAACTCACGAAACTTTGCACACACGTCAGAACTAGCGAAAATGTACATCTGATATGGGTTTCAGAATTGGGTGGGGCAAAATGGCTCTATAGCGCCACCTATAAAGGTTCAACGGAGTGCGCTTCCCGCTACGTTTCGCGTACGTGTACGAAATTCGGTACATACGTGTAATGACCCAACTTCCTTTCAGATTTTTGTGCAGTTTTTGTCATTTTCAGGTCTCGTACTTTAACGAACTCCTCCAACGGTTTTAATAGTTTTAATATTCTATCTAATTTTAGTCCGGTTTCTCATCTTCCATTTCTTTCTAAAGTTTTGGAAAAAGTTGTTTTCATACAGTTAAAACCCTATCTGGAAAACAACTCTGTCCTTGAAAAATTTCAGTCTGGATTTAGGTCTCACCACAGCACTGAGTCTGCACTATTAAAGGTACACAATGATATGGCTTTTTTTGTAGATAACAAGTGTCCTGTTGCCTTAGTGCTACTGGACCTCACAGCAGTCTTTGACACGGTAGACCATACAATCCTCCTGTCACGCCTGGAGCAGTATGTTGGCATTCATGGCACTGCACTTAAGTGGTTTATGTCATACTTATCAAATAGAACTTTCTCTGTGATGATGGGGGATTTGTCTTCTTCTTGTGCTTCTCTTTCCTGTGGAGTCCCGCAAGGCTCCGTTCTTGGCCCTATTTTGTTTTCATTATATATGCTACCGCTAGGGTCAATTATAGCCAGACACAACCTATCTTTTCACTGTTATGCAGATGATCTGCAAATCGATCTGCCATTGAAGCCTGGTGAGGTACAAGGTACCTTAGTTGACTGCATCAAGGACATTAAGCAGTGGTTTGCCCAAAATTTTATGCACTTAAATGAGGATGAAGCTGAATATATTGTGTTTGGAGAATTTGTGTCTAACGGGTTTGGTCCCTGATTTCCAACGGCCAGACAGACGGTAAGGAACTTAGGAGTGATCTTTGATAGTTCCTTTAAATTCAACAAAATATTTTCTTTTCATAAGTGCAGCTGAAGACTGGATTCTGTTGTTTCTGATTGAAAGTGTTGTTTTACCTCCTCGCACCACACCGTTGGTACAGATCGCTGACATGGAGAGACATGTGACGCTGGTCACCACTATACTCAATAACACCACCACGATCCCCAGACCTGCAACACACACACACACACACATTACGTCAGCTAACCTGAAATAATCACTTTTTATTCATGATATGTGATGATTTAATTAAACTGCACTGCAAAAATTGAATTTCTTGTTTTCCAGTTTGAATATGAAAACATTCTTATTTACTGGAGAAGCAAAGATGCATTATAATAAAGAGAGTTTAAGCTCAAAGCAAGAACAAATATCCACCAATGGATTCAGAAAACAAACTTAATGGTACATTTTTCAAACTCCATTGGCAGATATTTGTTCTTGTTTTAAGCACAAACTCACTTCATTTTCCTGATTTAAGAATGTTTAGATAGTTGTGCTGGAAGACAAGACAAAAATACTGAGAAAGAACATCCTGACACATTTCAGTGGATTACGACTTAAATCTTGTTTCTTTTGTGTCCCACAGAAATAAGAAAGTCACATGGGCTTGGAAAGACGTGATGGTGAGTAAATGACTCAATTATTGCTCACATTTGCGCTATTTACAGTATATAGACACACGTACGCTTGTTTGACTATGTCAGTGAGCTCGTCTCATAAACTTAGATTGTATTTTTATCCGGTTCCTAAGATTTTCAATCTCCTAACCCGACGTGTGTTATCAGTGTGTGTGTGTGTGTGTGTGTGTGTTCAGCGCTATAA
This sequence comes from Siphateles boraxobius, assembly GCF_051911475.1. NCBI lineage: Eukaryota > Metazoa > Chordata > Actinopteri > Cypriniformes > Leuciscidae > Siphateles > Siphateles boraxobius. The sequence goes on from NW_027508942.1 coordinate 6,474,719, forward strand.
TGGGATCATTGAGGACTAAAAGCGCTCTCACACCTCATAAAACACGTAACGGCAGTGAGTTTGATGGCCTGAAGCTGGAGGTGTCTGACTGGAACTGAACTTCTCAGAACCGTCAGAACTTTCGCAGAAACTCAAACCTCTCATGCGCTGTTAGTTACGCATCATTAAACACCGGCGGTGACCTTCGGCGCTTTCCACACCGAAACACGACGAGACTTCACACCTGTAGATTCCAATGTTGCGTTTTTTATTTTTTCGGTTTGGTTCGGTTCAACTGATGTGACTTTACTGAAACTGTGCTCTGATTGGTCAGTTTCATGCGCATCATCCATCCAGATGGATTGAAGTTCTCTCCGCGAGTGGCTTTATATGTATCTGTCGAGAAACACTTATACGAGTGTGTGTATCTCGGGCGATTGTCTAACATGCCTAAACGAACGAAAGGGAGAAGACACCAGATTGGGAAACAAACGCTCCAAATGAGCCATTAAGTTATGAAACTCTGAACGTTCAAAACCAAGTTTTTAAAAATGTTTTCTTGGTAATGCGAATGTAGAGGTAAAATTCCATTTTGCAAACATTAGAACGTTACTTTTGAATGTTCTCTGAACGTTCTGAAATGTTTTCAGAATAAAATGTTTTTGTGCTAACGTTCTGAGAACGTTATTAAACACTGTTAAAAAAAATGCTTTTCTCACTTATTATTTTTGTCTTGTTTCCAGTCCAAATATCTAAAACATTCTTACATCAAGAAGCATTCACATGAGAAGTAAAACGACATAAGAAATTATATCTTGTTTTCTGGGGAATAAAATTTAAATAAAAACAAGATAAATTATCTGCCAGTGGGGTAAGAAAAATAAAATTCAAATGGAAAACAAGATTATTTTTCTGATCCCATTGTTAGATAATTATGGAAGCTTGTTTCCGGCACACAATAACAAAAAAAGGTAATTGCAAATTTTTTTCTCACAATTGCATGTTTACATCTCGCAATTCTGACTTTATAACACGCAATTGCGTAATTTTTTAACTATATAATTTCTAATGTCATTTTGCTTCTCTAGTAAATGCTTCTTGATTTAAAAATGTTTAGATATGTGGAGTGGATACGAGTAAAAGGCATTTTTTGCAGTGAAGACCAAATAACTTTGAAGTAACGTTGTATTAACGTTAGTGGAAGAACGTTCTGAGAATAGCCGGGATGTTCTTCACACTGATTATTAAGCGTGTGTTTTCTGTGCTGAATGTAGGAAGGTTTCTAAACACATCTCACCTATTCCTGCTTGTCCAAACACCCAGGAGAGCCGGATGAACAGCATGACGCCCCAGATGTTCAGCATGCATCTCACCTGTCCACACAAGCGTACGGTCACACGCAGGTACACGAGCGCTTTCTGATCACATGATCGTTCCTCCACTCACCAGAACTCCTTTGATCCAGCCAAACTTGACCACTCCTCCGGTTTGTTTCTCCTCGAGCGGGACGATGGACTCCGCGTCTCCCAGCGTCGAGCCGTCCGCTTCATCCCGGTCCTCCACCGGACTGGGAATATTAAGGCCTCCATTCTGACGATAAACAGGCGGTTAAAATCAGGCACTCTGGGGTAGAAGACACGCTAATCTGAGCATTTTACACATGCTTTTATAGTCAAACCAACATTTCTCACATTATCACAGTTTATTCGCTATAGTTTAGACAATGGTAATAAAATATGAGCAGAACTCAGTTGATATTTGACCGGTTTTGTCCGTCCTTCTGTTAGACTCTCACACATGAATTATGTTGAATATCTGTCAGCTGTTAAATTTAACTACACAATTAGATAATACCAGTTTAGCTCAACCAATCACCAAGCAATGCTTCATGTTGTTCAGTCTGTGGTGTAAAAAGCTGCATTAGTTATTAAAGAAAAAACACTTCAGCAAAACATGATCAGCTCAAAGTGTCCCAATCATTTTTGGTACCAATTTTTATAAATTTTACTGTATGAAGATTATTTTGGTATAATGTCAGCTTACTTTATTTTGCTCTCCTCACTCACATAAATGATCTATAGTGTCCTGCACACACTAGTAAAAAAATATTAGAAATTATATCTGGTGTCTGAATAATGTTTGGTTTGACTGTATTTGCAGCTCTTATGGGCTGAACATGTAATATTTACACTTTAATATTTTGCGCTGTATTTTTCTCTTTGCATTAAGATGGCGGATATCAGTTCTTGTTTTAAGCACAAACTCACTTCATTTTGATCCTAAAACAAGACTTAATATCTTCAGTCATTCTGCTTCTCCAGTAAATGCATCTTGATTTAAGAATGTTTATATATTTGCATGATTTTGTGTTTCTGTGTCTCGAAGGAGTGATTTACAGAAGAGAAATGCTTTCGATGCTCATGTTCGTTTTCCTCGTTTCCTTCTTGCGTTAGAAATTTTGAGCAACTGAATTGGAAATAAAGTTTCTCCGGCGTCAGGACTGCGTGATCTCTGGATCAGCGTAAAGTTTTTAGTCTTCGTTTGCATGAATTATCCCGTTTCAGGCCAGCAGATCGATGCATTAGCCACTGAAGATCGTTACTCATAAACCAAGAGCTTTTCTCATTAGCTGGGTTATTGATCCTCGTCTGTGTCGGGTCACCACACACACACACACACACACACTGCTGTGGTCTACACCGTGAGTCATGAATCAGGTGCTGGATTTATGTTAATGAAATATCATCCGTGAGCATTTTTGCTACTTTTGCTTTCGTATCGCAATTGATTTATATAGTTAATA
>NW_027508942.1:6482500-6520000 GCF_051911475.1 Siphateles boraxobius
CGTGGGGAGATCCTAGTGTAGTCTGGGAAAAAAGAGCTTTTTCATGCAAATAGATCGGTTTAAGAAATTGAATCAGATTTATTAGTGCTTTGGCTTCCACCCAGAAACCATTTCAGGGTTCATACACCTTTTCCAGGGTCAAATTCAAGCACTTTCAAGTGCCATTTTACAGCTTTTTACAGCACCTTACACCACCATAAATTACATACCAATACATAGTCAATATTATTATTTAGTGTTTTTATCACTTTAAAAGAGATAATGCTATAAACAGGCAAAATTGTGTTTCGTAATAGCAGAAGGATCAGATATTTAAGCAAATCACAAGTTTTATTTTTCAAAATGTCACTGTCTAGATAATGCCTATGAATAATACCTTTCATTATATTAATGTCCAAATATTGCTTCCCAGATAATATGATTTTCAGGCTGTAAAACTGAAGAAATTTCAAGGGCTGAAAATACGAAGACAGGATTTGAACAGAAATATTTAAAATATCACCTGCCTGATAAATAGCCTGTATTAATTGGGGGGGGAAAATGCGTTTAAAGAAATACAGTTACAATTTCAAGCATTTTATCCAAAAGTTAAGCACTTTTCAAACCTTGAAAACATCAAAATTCAAGCATTTTCAAGGATTTCAAGCACCCGTACGAACCCTGCCATTAGAATATAGGGGAATTTAATGAAACAGAGGAAGCCTCAGCCGTGATAAAATGGGCACAAGAATTACCTAATCGAGGCAGTGCTGTTTATATGCAGTGTAAAAAGAAAGAAGTTGAAGGTATATTGTCAAAAAGTTCAGAAAGAGGAACCACAACAATATACGATATTAATTATAAAAAATTAGACAGAATGCCAGGAGAACAGGCAGAAGGGGAAAAACTCAAGAAATATAAAGAAGGAATAATTAATTTTAAAAGTAATCAAGAAACTGTTCTGAGGATGCAGGAAATCAGAGATACGAAGCGGGAAGAGTTAATGAGGACAGAACAAGTGTTAATACATAAACCAAACAAATAAAGGTTGAAAATTATAATAATATAATGATGGATTAATACAAGAAACTAATGATGGAATGGTAGTTTTAAATGGTAATGAACAAATGGAGACAGAAGAATGCAGGAGCGGTGTTAAATCTTTAGGAGCACAAGCGCTTAAAGAAATAGAAGATGTATTAAAGAGAGAAATTAAAACAGCAATCCTCTGGTTCAGTGAGAATAACTAATGGTGTCCCGCACTGGATTTAGTTGCATATGCTGTAATGATAGATTTTAGGACAAAATGATGTTCTACGAAGAGCTCTAAGACAGAAGCGCAAACAGTTATGTCGTCCTTCACACAATTAGCCATTAGTAGAAGGTCAAGATAATCCATTTGACCTTAATGGGGACAGGACCGTTTGGACACTCTGTAACGGCAGTGATTAATGGAATAATAACAGGAATAATAGAGAATTCAAAAGAGACATTGTTAAAAATTAACTTGCTCATGGACAATAAAGATAGGGAGGAATTAAGGCAAACATGAGGAAATAAAAGAAGTATTGGAGAGCAATGAGACAGCAGTTTCTAAATGCTCAGTGGAGAAAGGAGAACAGAAACAGAGATAGAGAGATAGAGATATAGGGCCCTATCTTGCACCCGGCGCAAATGACTTTGTTCACTGACGCATGTATCATTGCTATTTTGCACCCGCGCAAAGCGGACTTTTCCCTCCACAGACACACGTCGGTTAACTAAGAAATACACACGTATCATACACAAATCATAAAGCTTACACATTTACCCAAATTATTATATCCATGTTTAACCGAAGGTAATTTGGGTGGGTTTGTCCAGTGGCACAAAAAGTGGGTATGCGCTATATGCGGCGCATAGGGGCGCAGCACGATGGGGGGCGCCAAAGCGATGGTAAAAAATTTTTTTAATTAAATTAAATATATATATATTTTGTATTTTCTATGTAGCTGCTGTTGAGCGTTTCAAAATCATTTCTGGATTTCCTCAATGTTATATAAAATTTTAGAGGACTAACAGGCTAGAGTAGGCGCCCTCATGGAGAAGGGGGCGGGGTAATATCGCGAGCGGGTACGAGTAGTGAGTTGTCGTCGAAAAAGATGGATAAAACAAAATGCTGGGGGGCTAAAAATAGAAAAAGAAAGCAGGAAAAGGAGATGGCATGTCAATTGATGCGACAGCAGCTAAATAAGTGCATGGTGAAAGCCAACAGGTAGTATTTAAAGTGTGACATCCAGGCATGAAGGCTATCTATCTTGCCATCGGGACTACCGGGAGATTCCCGGTGGGCCGACGTGCTTTTTCGGCCGATACATCTCATTCTTTTTTTTTTCTTAACGGCCCATAAAACTCGTACATCGGCGGCCCATTCATGTTTTGTTTTTGTTTTTGCTTTTGCTTAATCGGCGGCGCTGGGTTAGTGCCGGTGTAATGCATTGGTCAAAAAAAGTCAGCGTTAGTTTTTTTTCTGACACACCTGCCCAATGACACATGCCATCATGTGCTTAAATGTTGCTGCATACCCCTCTGACACTGGGTAGTTGCGCCCCTGGGTTTGTCCCATCCCCAATGTCACTTCTCTTTCTTTTACGGCCCTGACGAGAACATCGATCTCCTCGGCTGAGAACCGATTCTGAAGCGCGCCTGGTAAATGCGCCGTTATAATAGTATTGCGCCAGAACAAGCGCACCTCGTTCATCATGCTCTTAAAGGGAATGTGATATAAAGCTCTTATTGGTTGGTTTCCCGTTACGCCCAAACCACACCTATGAATAATGAAGCTACATCAGACCAACCCCTTTTAGATTTGCGTCGGGCGCAAGAGGCATTTATCCCGCCGGGAAAATAGCACCAGCGTCGGGATCCGCCCACAAAGTTACTTGCGCTTTGCGCTTTGACACTTGCGTTTCAGATCGTTAAAATAGGGCCCAGAGAGTTAGAGATAGAGAGTTCTGAGGGAAGCTCTGGAGAACCATAAGAATGATGGTTGATGATTTGGATTCATCAGAGACTCCACCCAAACCCCGCCTTTTTGCCCATTTTCGTTTATCCGGGAGTGACGCGCTGCCAAGATGGCGACGGCCGGCTCCTCACACTTTAGGCTTCAAAAACGCTCTTCAGAAACCTACGGGTGACGTCACTACATCCGTATTTTTTTACAGTCTATGGTTTAAACACCTTTGTGAGTACTGTCTATAGAAAGAAAAACTAACCGGATTGGTGCTTGCAACACGGAGCTGCTACCGCTAATGCCCAGAGCTCCCACTCCCACTTGCAAGCACCAATCCGGTTCGTTTTTTTTCTATAGACAGTACTCACAAAGGTTTAACGATCAAGATTAACTTAAAAATTGCCCAGAGTTCTCCTTTAAAGGGATATTTCACCCAACGACTTTATTCAACTATTGATTTCCTTCTCTGTGGGCCTCGAGTGAGTTCACTAGTGTAACAGCGCAGCGCTTCTGTGTTGTACGTCACACAAAGGATCACTATTGGCCGACGCTGGTCATGTGACGTACACACAGAAGCTTACGCTGTTACACTAGTGAACTCACTCGAGGCCCACAGAAGGACATGAATAGTTGAAATAAAGTCGTTATTTTTGCTTGTTTTTGCGCACAAGAAGTATTCTCGTCGCTTGATAAACTTAAGATTGAGCCACTGTAGTCACTTGGACTATTTTAACGATGTCTTTAATAACTTTTCGGGGGAACAAGTTTCAATCCCTTAGAAGCCTATGGAGGAGTGATACAGCTCTCAGATTTAATCATAAATATCTTAATTTGTGCTGCGAAGATGAACGAAGGTCTTACGGGGTTGAACAACATGAGGGAGAGTAAATTTACAGTTTTGGGTGAACTATCCCTTTAATCTTTCTTCAGTATTTGCTTCTGAAGTTCCAAGTTCTTGTTTTATGTGTTAGAAGATTTTTCTCCTTAAATCGGGCTTTATTCCCCTTCTAAAAATCCACTAACACATATTCCCCTTCCGTCAAGGGTTTTCTTATTTTGTATATTTACGGTGTTAGATATCCAAGCCATTGCCAACCAATTTACATTATTTGTTTACAGCCTCTTTTATTTGCTCTGCCATGGCCAGTCTCATTCCTTATTTAGCTTTGTATCATACATTACACACGTTATTGAACACTTTTATTCTCGTTCAACTTCTCTTATTTTGTTCTTATTAACTTTGCTCCATCCAGAGACACACTATCAGTAGTATTATTACCCCATAACTGTACATTCTTATCATTCTTATCATAACTTGTCTTTCATGCATGTTAGGAGAAAGTTATAGGGCCCTATCTTGCACCCGGCGCAAATGACTTTGTTCACTGACGCATGTATCATTCCTATTTTGCACCCGCGCAAAGTGGACTTTTCCCTCCACAGACACACGTCGGTTAACTAAGAAATACACTTGCGCTCCCCGGGCGGTTCAGCGCAAAGAGGAGGCGTGTTCCTGCGCAAACTTTCCCTCATGCTATTCTGCTGTTCTATAAAACAACTGCGCCACTGACCAGTAAAGACCCAGTCTAAAGTCAGTGGCGCGTTGCGCGTACATTCAGATGCTATTTTAAGCGCGCATGCTTGGCCATAATACAGAGTGTGAACAACGCGCATACACTGTAGATGATTCTCTCATCTACACAGATGCATTTAACTTTTTGCAAATGATACATTATTATAAGGAAAAATATTAAAACACGAGGGAAATCATTGTTGTGTCCATGACGATGGGGAAAATAGGCATAAAGCTTACACATTTACCCAAATTATTATATGCATGTTTAACCGAAGCTAATTTGGGTGGGTTTGTCCCATCCCCAATGTCACTTCTCTTTCTTTTACGGCCCTGGCGAGAACATCGATCTCCTCGGCTGAGAACCGATTCTGAAGCGCGCCTGGTAAATGCGCCGTTATAATAGTATTGCGCCAGAACAAGCGCACCTCGTTCATCATGCTCTTAAAGGGAATGTGATGTAAAGCTCTTATTGGTTTGTTTCCCGTTACACCCAAACCACACCTATGAATAATGAAGCTACATCAGACCAACCCCTTTTAGATTTGCGTCGGGCGCAAGAGGCATTTATCCCGCCGGGAAAATAGCAACAGCGCCGGGATCCGCCCACAAAGTTACTTGCGCTTTGACACTTGCGTTTCAGATCGTTAAAATAGTGCCCATACTCTTTTTATTCCTTCCTGATCTACGATCTGTCACTTCACTCCTCTAAGAAGAGACCCCCCCCCCCCCCCTTCACTTCTTCTGTCATTCCTATTTTACTGAAATTTACTCCAAATCCCATTTTCTAATAACTCCACTGTGTGCTTCAACTATTCTTATAACCTGATCTTTCTTAGTAATCAAGTCTTTAAAAGGCTTAGTTGATTTCTTATTATTCAATCTAATCCACACATCATGTTGCCCTTTCTTTTCTTTATCTTCTCGATTAACATTAGTTCAATTATTATAATATAATGCTTCCTCCATAGTCATTATGATTTGCTGTAAAGAAACTTTTTAAAGTCACTACTGCACTGTTTTCGAATCACATTGCTTTCTGATGCATATCGCAAAGCTTTGTGCAAAACAGTATGTTTTCCAGATAACCTCTACTTTAACTTTATAACTTAATAACCTCTGACAAAGCATGTTATATTATCAACCCTAATATTCTCGGGTATAACCCATGCTGTCATTAACTCTTCTATTGCTTTTATAAAGATCTTTGCAATAGTGTCTTTTAATGTATTTGCCCAAATTTTACTGCTACTTTCTTTCTTTACATTTACCAGACGCTTTTATCCGACGCGACTTACATTGCATTTCAAGGCACACATTTACATTCTTATCAGTTCTTGCTTTCCCTGGGGATCGAACCCATGACCTTGACGTTGCAAGCGCCAACACTTTACTGTTTGAGCTCCAAGAAGACTAATAAATATTTATTTCCTAACTTTGACCCAGGATTTAAAGGTCCAGTTATATCCAATCAACACCCTTGGTCGATCCTTTCTGGTGTGATTCTATCGTAATCACTTCTTATAATTTTACTCTTCCCCTTCTCATACAATTTTCACACTCGAATTTGTCTATATTTATTCCTCCAATCAGGAATATTTATATAATTATCTGTATTATCACCTTTAGGTTTACAGAATGTTTCATATAATTGTGTATATATATTATTTTTATATTTGAGTTTTCTATGTTACGCATCACCTGACTTCTTTGCTCTGGGACAGGGGCGGAGTGGCAGTCGGGAGAGTCGGGATTTTTCCCGGTGGGCCGGTAGTGTTTCGAGGCCGCGAGGACCGGTCTGATAATAGTTATACATTGCAAGTTCTTAGCAACACCATCCGCTGGTCAAACTGTGCAGCCTCTCTGCTCAACCCAGAAATAAATGCATCGATCCGCATAGATTGTGTGAGTTCTTCGGAAGATCGTTCGCGTGTCAGAGGTTACGGGTTCTAATCCGCACTCGTATAGTTTTTTTTTCTCTCATCAAAACTGAATATGTTCATCAGTGATTACAGTCCAAATCAAGCAGGAACACATTTTTGTGCATTTTATTTTGGGATGAAGAGAGTCTCCACAGCGGCGATAGAGTTAGGGCTGCACAATTAATCGAATTTCTAATCGCGATTACGATTACGGATGCCACGATTACGTAATCGTTCAAAACCGCGATTACAAAAGAAAATCCACTCTGCGTGTGTGTGTTTAGAGCATAATTATGTTATGAGTAGAATCACGACTACTTCAGAAAACCCAGCACAATATGACATACCAGGCAGTGACGTAAGTGTATGCTGAAATAAAAAGACTTTCACCTCAGAAAAACGGACTTTACTGTCCTGTCAGCCGTTACTGTGCTCGTAGCGCGCACTCTTCAATTGCACGCGCAAATGCGGCGGCGCGCGCTGTGTATCGCTTCACTGTATAAAGTGCAAAAGAAACTACGAGCATGCAACGTCGTTACAATGTAAATTATTAAGTCACGAAATAAAAGTAAAATACCAATAAATCACGTGTTAGCTGAGAAGGATTTGCATGCAGGTGTGATTTTCATTCTGTTCACCAGGAGCTGTTTCATTAACAGTTCTTGTTAGTATTGTGTATTTACCATGGTAACTGTCGTTTCCATAACCCAAAAATGCCACTTTATTTTCACTTTGTGTTATTTTTTATATTATTAAATGACGATGGTGGCTCATATCAACATTATATTAACAAAAAATGGTTTGGGACTGCTATTTAATTGCTTTAGCATAGTCCTAATGTTTATCTATTAGTAGTCTTTACTATGAGTCATTCTTACAATTTATGTGTATGTTAAGTAAAGGGGGACAGTACTTGTGTGTGTGTGTTAACAATTTTTGTGTAAACATGTATTATAATACGCCTATACTCAATGTAAATTGTGATAATCGTAATTAATAATCGCAATTACAATTTCAAGGGAATAATCGGCAATTATGATTTTTGTGATAATCGTGCAGCTCTAGCGCGAGTGAAGACTTCGCGCGCGCCGCAAGAGAACACGGTATCCATGCAACCGATCGCCACGGCAACGAGCCTCAGCTTGAGTTCAAAAACAACACATTTTAGCGCTAGATCTCTTATTTAATAGCGAACTAAATGAATGCTCCGCTAGTTAACTGGAGATGTTTTATTTATTTGTATTCGGTACATCCGTGCCTCAATGTTTCAGAAAGTGGTGGAGGACAATATCCATCCTGAGAAACAGTGGCGAGACACTTCACTGGATATAAACAAATCAATCGAACCATAGATGTGACCAGTAGCGGTGGCTTTCTTAATCTGTTTAAAATAATTTTGCAAGGGTTCTTGCAACTTTTTTTTTTTTTTTTTTACCAAAACATACCCCCCACCCCCGCCTACGAAATTTCCCGGTAGATTTTTCGGTCCCACTCCGGCCCTTCTCTGGGGTCATCTTTCCACATTTATCATATTAAATATTTACATTTTACATTTACATTTACATTTCTGTGATAATCGTGCAGCTCTAGCCCGAGTGAAGACTGCGCGCGCGCGCCGCAAGAGAACAATATCCAATACAGACAATATAACTTGTCTTTTGTATAATATTTTTATTTTCATTCTTACCAATTCCTGCATTATTTTCTGCCAGGCTTTTGTATTTTCTTCTTCTGTTTTAAGTATACTAAACTTATTCCCATCTCTCTGTCTCTCTTGAAAACGAGTATTATATGTCCTTCCTTCATTCGGTTGGACACTTTGTGCTTCTACATTAATTTATTCTGAGGTCGCTTTTTCCTCACTATTGTCACATGCTGAGAGATTAAATCATCCTCGGATATATTTTCCTCTATTTGTTTTTTAGTTACAGTATTCCAGATCTTTACCAATTTACATCCACTTGGGATTTTCCGACCTACTTTTCTAAGTAACCTTGCTTTATCTGTCAGGTATTTCATCTTCTATTGATAAACATACAGTTAATTCTGGAATTTGGTCTTTAGATGCATTAATCAACATCTCCTTCCATTGTGAATATTTCTCCTCAGTCCCTGTTAAACTTCTCACATTGTCAATAGCTTCTAGCTCTTGTTATAGCTATACCAACGTAATCAATGTTATAGCATCGCAACTTAAATACGCATTTTCTGCTGTTTTAATTATACGATCTATAAGCGCTGTGGTCTTCAAAAACTATAATCTGTTTTCTGCCCGCATCTGTTAAAGGGATATTTCACCCAAAACTGTAAATTCTGTCAGTATTTACTCTCCCTCATGTTGTTCAACCCCGTAAGACCTTCGTTCATCTTCGCAACACGAATTAAGATATTTGTGATTAAATCTGAGAGCTGGATCACTCCTCCATAGGCTTCTAAGGGATTGAAACTTGTCGGCCAAGAAAAGTTATTAAAGACATCGTTAAAATAGTCCAAGTGACTACAGTGGCTCAATCTTAAGTTTATCAAGCGACGAGAATACTTTTTGTGCGCAAAAACAAACAAAAATAACGACTTTATTTCAACTATTGATTTCCTTCTGTGGGCGTCGAGTGAGTTCCCTTTCGAGAGGTCTCTCCTATTGCGTAAGTAGCTTACGCTATGGGAAAACTCCTTTTCTCGAGAATATTGAAGTCTTTATGTAAAACGCATTGCAGCTGCACAGCTGACAGCAATGAACGAAGGCAGCTCGGTCATTGGCTGTGCTGCGGCAACTTGCTCGAACCAATGACGGGGCGACTCTGAATGCGCGACCAATGAGCGCGCTTCGCGCCCGCGCGCGTCAGAGCCCGCCAAGATGGGCGTGGCCAAGAGCTATATATTGGGCGCCCCGTCATGAGAGTTCTTTAGATTTAATCTCCTTCAGCGAACACCTTCTTCGCTGGATCCTCCGGATTATTGAAGCTTCGCCGTCGAAAAGCATACCAGCGGGATTTGCTACGAGGACGTCGGCACCTTCAGCCGCCTTCTAACGCGATCCTACTGAGCCATCCGGCGTACTGCTCACGCAAGTATTTACATCTGTTCGCTCTGCGACACTTGTAAAAGAGCAAATTTTCCAAGGCGTTGTTTCAAATGCCTTCCTGCGCGTCGTGCAGAGACCTTCTCCCGGACGGGGATCGTCACATCATCTGCGCTCGCTGCCTGGGCCGGGACCACGCAGAAGCTGCTTTGACCAAGGGCGGATGCCCCGAATGTGACGACCTGGGTCTCTCCGCACTGCGGGCTCGCCTCGCCGCTTTCGCCGTGAGCGAGCCCATCGCCGCCATCCCTCTGTTCGAGCCGCGCACTAAGAAAAAGCGCCGCTCACAGAGGCTTCCTGAACCTGAGCTCAGTGACGTCACGCCGAGCCAGTCTCCGCGTGCTTCACCGCCGCTCTTGCCTTCCCCACCGCCGGTTCAGTTCACCCAGCCGGACCCACACCCCTCTAGCAGAGCGGTGGGCCTTGTGACTTTCGGCGCGTCCGAGGACGACGGGGGAATGGATGACAGCTTGTCAATCGACGCTGCATCGGACGACTGGCCGGGCTCCTCTCTCGACCCCGCCCCGTCGACGCTAGCTAGCGCGAGCGGGGGCTCCACCATGGATAGCGAGATTATCCGCGTTCTCTCTAAGGCCGTGGAAGACCTCGGGCTCGATTGGTCTTCTCCCGAAGAACCAACCCGGAGCCGACTGGATGAGTGGTTTCTGCAGGGGCGCCAGCAGGCCCCTCGGCAAAGGCCTTCTCCCTTCTTCCCGGAAGTTCACGACGAACTCACCAAGTCGTGGAAAGCCCCCCACTCTGCGCGCCTAAAGCCTTCTTTTTCTTCCTCGCTCTCCTCTGTGGACGGCGCGAAGGAAAGAGGCTACGAGGGAACACCGCCCCTCGAGGAGGCCGTGGCCAATCATCTCTGCCCGCCCTCCACCACCGGATGGAAAGCCAAAGCTTCCCACCCCTCGAAGCCCTGCCGCACTACTTCAGCTCTCGCCGGTCGCGCCTACGCCGCCGCCGGCCAAGCTGCATCAGCGCTTCACTCTATGGCGGTACTTCAAGTGTTCCAAGCCAAGCTTCTCCGCTCTATGGACGAGTCTGGCCCCGAATCCGAAGCCTTTAAGGACCTACGCAGCGCGACTGACATAGCCCTGCGAGCCACGAAGGCCACCGCCCAGTCTATCGGCCGTGCCATGGCTAATTTGACTGTTCTCGAGCGCCATCTGTGGTTGACTCTGACTGAGATGAAGGACGCGGATAAGGCGCCATTTCTCGACGCGCCTATCTCCACCAGCGGGCTGTTTGGACCGGCGGTTAAGGGTTTCGCCGAACGCTTCACTGAGGCCCAGAATGCTTCACAAGCTATGCGGCATTTCCTGCCCAAGCGCTCCAGCTCATCGCAGAGCAGACAGAGGCCGCCGCAGCCGCAGCGGGCTAGAACAGCCCCCACCGCCTCTCAGCCCGCGCCTCAGGCTGACGCTCGACGCCGCTCGCGCTCTCACAACCGCAAGCCGCCTTCTGAGCGACGGGGTCCTCGGCCCAAGATTGTGCTGAACCCCGAGCCTCGAAAGCCGTCCTAGCCACAAGAATGAAAAGAGAGAGTGCGTGTCTCGCAAAAGCCGGACCACTCTCTCTGCAAAAGCTCAAGCATTACCCAGTCCCCTTACAGGCGGCTGGATATGTTCATACAGCAGTCAATGGGCCAGTCACAGAGCTCGCTCACCTGCAAACAAACGCCGTTTTTACGGCGACGCACAGAAAACACAAAAAGAGTCTTTTTCTGCCTGTGTCACTAAGGGTTCACATGTCCACAAGGTGTGCATTCCCAGATACTGTCAAAACAGTGCCAAATTCATTCCCAGCTCAAGCTGCGCACCCCATGAATGTAGATCACGTGCCTACGGTCATGTACGCACCACTACACACAAGCACTGTTCACACAGTTATAAATTCATCCCCAGTAAAAGCGGGAAACATTATAAAAGTGACGCGTGTGCCTACCACTGTTTATGCACCCCCACTTATAAACACTGTCCTTACAGTGTCAAACACAACCCCAGCCCAGGCTGCGAGTTTTACAGACACAGCGCGCGCTGCTGTAATCACACACGCGCCCATTCACTCAGCTGCTCAGCGCGCGCCCGCGCCTCTGAGAGCTATGAGCTCAGGCGATTCGCTGGCCGGGTCCCTGCGTCACAGCGGCCCGCCCCTAGCCTGTATTCAGCCCATATCTGTACACGCAGCGGCATGGGAAAATATTCCAGATATGCCGAAATGGGTATTGAATATAGTAAAGCACGGATACTCGCTCCAGTTCGCTCGCAGACCACCACGTTTTACGACTGTGGTCGAGACGAAAGTGAGAAAAGAGTGCTCACATGTTCTACGCACCGAGGTGCGCAAACTAATAGAAAAGGGTGCTGTGGAAACTGTTCCCCCCTCTCTGAGCGAGGCAGGTTTTTACAGCCGCTATTTTCTCGTCCCGAAAAAGGATGGCGGTCTCCGCCCATCCTAGATCTCAGACACCTGAACAAAGCACTAATGATTCGCTCGTTCAGAATGTTAACAACCAAGCATATCCTCGCGCAAGTACGCCCAGGAGATTGGTTTCTCTCAGTGGATCTGAAAGATGCTTACTTTCACATTCCAATAGCGCCTCATCACAGGCCGTTTCTGAGATTCGCTTTCGAGGGACAGTCGTACCAGTACACAGTACTTCCGTTCGGCCTGTCCCTGGCTCCCCGTACATTCACGAAATGTATGGATGCAGCACTTTCCCCCCTAAGGCGAAGGGGAGTGCGAATACTGAATTATCTCGACGATTGGCTGATTCTAGCACAATCAGAGAGTCAGTTAATAACACACAGATCTTGGATTATCAGCCATTTAGAATGCCTGGGTCTAAGAATCAATTTTGCAAAAAGCATACTATCTCCCAGCCAGAGGATTTCTTTCCTGGGAATAGTTCTAGACTCGATGCAAATGACAGCGCGTCTCTCATCAGAGTGCGCGCTCACCATCCGGCGCCTTGCAACATCATTCAGGGCGGGCGCGCTCGCCCCCGTCAAGCGGTTTCAGAGGATGCTCGGTCTCATGGCCTCAGCATCGGCCGTACTCCAGCTAGGATTGTTGCATATGCGCCCTCTCCAACGCTGGCTCAAGAGCCGCGTCCCTACTCACGCGTGGCGTTCGGGCCACCTTTTAATCAGAGCGAACCACGGCTGTATAAAAGCCCTGACGCACTGGAAAGCCGCCGACTGGTACCAGTCAGGCGTGAGTCTGGGTGTGAACACAAGGAGAAAGATGATAACGACAGATGCCTCCAAAATAGGTTGGGGGGCCCTTTACGAGGGCAGGCCTGTCTCCGGCTTTTGGTCAAACCCGGAGAAGCGCCTACACATAAACTGTCTGGAAATGAAAGCGGTCGCTTTGGCTCTCAGAGCCCTGCTCCCACAGCTGAGAAACGAACACGTCTTGGTCCGAACGGACAACATGACGGTAGTATCGTACATAAATCGCCAGGGTGGACTCAGGTCGAGCTCCATGCATTCAATGGCCAGGAGACTCATTTTATGGTCCCAGCACAACTTGCGCTCGCTGAGAGCAGCGCATGTGCCAGGTGCCCTGAACCAGGGGGCGGACATGCTATCCAGAGACAAAATTCTCCCAGGAGAATGGGCTCTCAACCCGCTGACGATTCACTAGTTATGGAAAACCTTTGGCAAAGCGGAGATCGACCTCTTCGCCTCCAAGGAGAACGCGCACTGCCCTCTTTTCTTCACGAAAAGCATGGATGCGCTCGCCCAGAGCTGGCCGAGCCGTCCCTTATATGCCTTTCCCCCGATCGCGATGCTACCGCAGGTCATCAGTCGGGTCAGAGAGGAGAAAGACGCAGTGCTGCTGATAGCCCCACTCTGGAAGAACCAAACATGGTTTCCAGATCTGATGCAAATGCAATCTGCACCACGGCCGATTCCACTGAGGCCAGACCTCCTCAGTCAGGCCAACGGGATGATATTTCATCCCCGCCCCGATCTGTGGGCCCTTCATGCATGGCCCCTCAACGGGTTCCCAGGAACCTCACGAGCGGAGCACTAAAAACCATCGCTGAGGCGCGGGCGCCCTCCACGAGACGCTTATATGCCCAGAAATGGAAAGTGTTCAGTGTCTGGTGTAATGCCAAGGGCCTGAACCCTGAAACATGCGAGATTACGAACGTACTCGCTTTTCTACAAGGGCTTCTGGAGGCGGGCCGCGCCCCCTCCACGCTCAAAGTATATGTGGCGGCCATCACAGCATCACACGACCCTGTAATGGAACGTCCATTGGGAAGAAACGACCTAATTATTCGTTTCCTAAGGGGCGCTAGGAGGATGAACCCTTCACGCCCCCCCTCAGTGCCGATCTGGGACCTAGCTACTGTCCTAGACGCTCTTAAAGGGCCTCCGTTCGAACCACTCCGAACCGTGCACCTTAAACAGCTCTCGCTCAAGACTGCGCTCTTGCTGGCACTCGCCTCGGTCAAGAGAGTGGGCGACCTGCACGCGCTTTCGACAAGCGCTGCCTGCCTAGAATTCGGACCTAACGACTGCAGGGTCGTCCTTAGACCGAAACATGGGTATATTCCTAAAGTGCTCACCACTCCCTTCAGAGCACAGGTTATCTCCCTAACTGCGCTATCGTCCCCAGCAGACGAACACGACGCTAATCTACTCTGCCCCGTTAGGGCTCTCAGAGTGTATTTGGAGCGTTCTGCCCTATTCAGACAGACAGAACAACTGTTTGTATGCTTTGGCGGCCGTACGAAAGGTTCCGCCGTTTCAAAGCAGAGAATCTCTCACTGGATAGTTGAAGCTATAGCGCTGGCTTATGAAGCTAAGGGACTTCAATGCCCCTGGGGAGTCAAAGCACACTCCACCAGGAGTGTGGCTTCTTCCTGGGCATGGTCGAGCGGGATACCGATCGAGGATATTTGTGCGGCGGCAGGCTGGGCCTCACCGTCCACATTTATCAGGTTCTACAACCTACAGGTCCCGACACTGCATTCCAATGTACTATCAGCATGATGCTAGTTGAACTACGAGTTCGTATCTAGATTATGTATGTGCTTGTGTCACACTGAGCGCCTTCTAGCCGCTCTGTATTCTTTCCCACATATAAAGCTCGCCTCTGCCGGCTAGTTGGATGATAACTTTGCTTTTTTAGCTCAGGCACCTGCCTCTGGCTATCATAAGGCGAAGTTCAGCACGCACGGCGTTTTGCATGGTGTTCCCATAGCGTAAGCTACTTACGCAATAGGAGAGACCTCTCGAAAGGGAACGACTCGGTTACTAACGTAACCTCGGTTCCCTGAGAGGAGGGAACGAGTATTGCGTAAGCTGCCGTGCTTGTGCTTGGTTAGTTCGCTTCAGTCGTTTTAACCTAAAGAACTCTCATGACGGGGCGCCCAATATATAGCTCTTGGCCACGCCCATCTTGGCGGGCTCTGACGCGCGCGGGCGCGAAGCGCGCTCATTGGTCGCGCATTCAGAGTCGCCCCGTCATTGGTTCGAGCAAGTTGCCGCAGCACAGCCAATGACCGAGCTGCCTTCGTTCATTGCTGTCAGCTGTGCAGCTGCAATGCGTTTTACATAAAGACTTCAATATTCTCGAGAAAAGGAGTTTTCCCATAGCGTAAGCTACTTACGCAATACTCGTTCCCTCCTCTCAGGGAACCGAGGTTACGTTAGTAACCGAGTCGTTCACTAGTGTAACAGCGTAAGCTTCTGTGTGTACGTCACATGACCAGCGTCGGCCAATAGTGAGCCTGTGTGTGACGTACAACACAATGTGTTATGTGTGTAAATGTGGCCTATATAGGGAGAACAAACAAAAGTGTTAACGAGGGAGGACAGGTGGGGCTAATGAATCAATAATAAGATGGGAGGAGCTAGACAATCGACAGGAGAACACATGACACAAGGACACACACATGACAAGCCATGTGCTCACACCAAACACGACTAAAACACAAGCACATGACCAGTAAAACAAATCACCAGCCGTGTGCTCACACACAACGAGACATGAACACACAGCCAATGAGACACTCATAATCCACACAAAACAAAACATGACATGAAAGCACATAAAACAAGGCAAACACACACAGAACCGGAGTGTCACAATACCAAGAAATAGACTAGACAGAACCCGGACACTGAGACTGCTGTCACGGCACTCTTTGTCCTTCTTTTTATTTTATTATACACTCTCAGAAAAAAAGGTACAGAAGCTGTCACTGGGACAGTATCCTTCTAAAGGGTTCGAATATGTACCATTTAGAGACTAATATACACTCTTTAGGTAGTTTTTTGAAAAGGTACAGCCACAGTGACAGCTTTCTGTGAGTGTACGTTCGTTTAAACTCCTCTCTATTTCTATTATTCATTAACATTTATTCTTTTACAGATTCCTCTTCTGAATTCTCTATTATTCCTGTTATTATTCCATTAATCACAGATGTTACTGAATGTCCAAACTGTAAGGTTACGCTTATTATTATAACCTTTCTACAAATTTCATTTTGAATTAAGGACGACATTATTAAATCAGCTTTTGATTCAGGAGATTTAGTAGTACACCATTTCGTTCTACAATCTGCCCTCGCAGATTATGCGACAAAATTATAATACACCGGAAGTTATTCTCACTAACCCCGGATTACACTTTTAATCTCTCTTCTACATATTCTATTTCTTTTATCGCCTGTACTTCTAAAAGGATAAAACTGCACTGCAGTCCCTTCAATTATCAGTTGTCTGTTTCCATTAAGGACAACCATTCCCTCTATTTGTATTAGTCCCTAATGTATTTTTTATTATTATTATTATTATTTTATCTATAATTTCGTTTTCTTACTTAATTGATTCTTCCCTCACATCATCTTGTAAGCGCTTCTCTAGTATTCTCCAAATTAATGATTTCTTCCTTATATTTCTTGACTTTTCTGCTGGCATTTTGTCTATTTTTTTATATTTAGTAACGTATATTGTCATTGGTCGTACTTCTGGTATTTTTGACACTATACCCTCAACTTCTTTGTTTTTACACTGAATATATACAGTGCTATTTTAAATCTTTTAACTTTTACTTCCTGTACCCACAGTTTTGTTTACTATTGTGAATACTATTGTTTCATTCAATTCTTCTATTCTCAATGGTCTCTGGATGGAAGCCAAAGTACTAATAAATTAAGTTCAATCTCTTGATCTGATATATTAACTTATATACAGTATATATATCACTATTCTCCACTACAAGCACACCAGGATCACTCGTATTCACTTGACTGAGATCTGCCGTATGAGATTTATCTCGGCTAAATAAACCTTCACAGACTTTTTTGCTTTTACGGTTTATTATTTTTCATGCGCGCACTCAACCCTTTCTGGGTCGTGTAAATAATTCGTCCTAGAATTATTCTTAGTCTAATCGAGTTTTATATCGATCTCCTATTTAACTCTACACTCTTGTGTATCCTACACGACGTTTCTAGTTTCTAATCAATTTTATTTATTTATTTATTTATTTGGGACCGTGCACATTAATGAACAATCTAACAGTCCCGAGGCAGGAAGACAAAAACATGTAAAATAATGCAACATTATAGAATATGACAATATACAATATGAAGCAGAAGCACATTAGCACACATTCAGGCAGTTTACATTGTATCAATAAAATTAGTCAAAATGAGGACATACGTAACTGTGAACTTTTTAGAAGCTGTTTAATTTATTGTCTAGTGTTTGTGATCAATGATCAATCCTCTACTACCACGTTCGGCGCCATGTTTTATGTTCATGTATAATCTTAAACACTGGCTTTGACCTTATTTTAATTATTCTCAGGTTAGGTAAAGTCAGTCAAATCCGTCCTAAAGAATAATTATTTGAATTTCCATACTTACAATATTTAGATCACAGATCACTTCTCTGTGGTCAGTTCAGCTCAATCTTTTGTAAAACAGAGACTTCTTAATTTCAATTATATATATTATTTTTTATTAATTACATGTTAACTAGTTTTACATACAATGTACTGATATATATAAAACAAAAATAAAGGTAAATCAAAACCACTTTCTAAATAAACCAGTTTCTTAATAAATACTTACAACATTTATTTGCAGTGTTTTCTTCATAAACGATTTTACTTACTATATGCTTACAATGATTATTAAAGTGTCTTACATTAAATAACACTTTCTTAATAAATCGTTTAACAACAACTTCTGGTGTCTTGCTTTATAAAAACACTTTCATTATATAAAGTTACCGTTATGGTTGACTACAACACATAAGTGCTTTATACACAAGAAGGCATAATTATAATAGAATTATTGCATATTCCATAACAATATAAATATTCCCAATTGGAGAAAAACATATAGACAGATTCGATTAAAATGTGAAACTTGTATGAAAAGAGGATATAATAAAACTATAAGAACTGATTATGGTGGAATCAGAAAATAAACGAGGAGAGGTCATTACATATAGCTGGACCTTTGAATCCCAGCTCAAAGTTAGGTAATAAATATATTTTAGGAGCAGTCGATGGATTTTCAAATCAAATATGGGCAAAAGCGTTGAAAGAAACTAGTGTGAAAGCTATAGAAGAGTTGATGACAGTAGACCTGAGAGTTTAAGAGCTGATAATGGAACATATTTTCTTTAATTAGAAGAATGGTTATCTAAAAAGCATATAGTTTTGCACAAAGCATTGAGATATTCATCAGAAAGTAATGGATTTGCCGAACGTGCAGTAGTGACTTTAAAACGTTTCTTTACAGCAAATCATAATGACTATGGAGGAAGCATTATATTATAATAATTGAACTAATGTTAATCGAGAAGATAAAGAAAAGAAAGGGCAACATGATGTGTGGATTAGATTGAATAATAAGAAATCAACTAAGCCTTTTAAAGACTTGATTACTAAGAAAGATCAGGTTATAAGAATAGTTGAAGCACACAGTGGAGTTATTAGAAAATGGGATTTGGAGTAAATTTCAGTAAAATAGGAAAGAGGGGGGGGGGGGTCTCTTCTTAGAGGAGTGAAGTGACAGATATAACTTTATATATAGATATAACTTTCAGGTATAACTTTCTCCTAACATGCATGAAAGACAAGTTATGATAAGAATGATAAGAATGTACAGTTATGGGGTAATAATACTACTGATAGTGTGTCTCTGGACGGAGCAAAGTTAATAAGAACAAAATTAGATAAAGTAAGCGTGATTAAAACAGTTCATAAACGTTTTGTCATAAATGGGAAACTAAAATGAGACTGTAAACAGTATTCAGACATGGGCAGTATTTCAATTAAATGTATTTTAAATACGTATTTAATTACTTTAGTGTATTTTGTAATTTGTATTTTGCAGGTGTGAAAAAATTAAAATGTATTTTGTAACAAAATATTTTGAGGGAGTGTATTTGGAGTATTTCAAATACTTAAGGAAAATCACCATAGTAAATGATTTCGCCATATTTTCGGTCTGATGTTGGCAATGGCAATGTCCAGGTTAGATGCACGAACATCACGTGACACCCTGTAGACCGGGCTCAATCCAAGAAGGGAATGAGTTTTGAACTCTTGAAAACGGCATTAAGGTAAAGTGTTTTGTGACAAATATACAGTCTACACACACACACATATTGCACACTGAACGGCATTATAGAGAAAATAATTGTGCCTTTTTTTTCACAAAAAAAAAGAAAGAAAATAATTTTGCCTTATGAGACCAACTGTGTTGTCAATCATAAAAGGACGTCATAGGCCCTAACTTACCTATTATGAAACAGCGCGTCTGTCGTAACGCCACTGAAATCTCCATGCTAAGCAAGTAAAGCGTTCACAATATAACGTTCACCATCTGCTGTTTTTACGCGTTTTTAAACGTATTACATGAGTAATATTGATATTGATTTTGTATAAAATAATCATCAATCCTATTGTTTTTCAGTAATTGCGCACGCAGCGCGATTCTACTATGGAAAAGGCACACGGGGTCAGGGCGGTTAGAGTCTCGTGTGTAAAACAAACCCACACATGTTATGATTAATATGGAATTTTGATTTTGTGACGAAAATTCTCTGTCTGTTATTTTTACCCAAAAATCGCTGCAAAAGATGCTTTCCAACAGGTTTTATCGTAGTTTTTGTCCAACTCTAACACAGGGGAGCTAACACAGAAACCGAAAATTCTCGGGACAGCAGCATTTTTCCAAGTTTCAATCTTAACCGATTTATTTGATCAGAAACGATCTTAAAACAGGGCTTTAAGTGTAAAATACCGAACTTGTCCTTTAAGGCACGAGTAGAGTAACGGTGATAATATGGCTACGTAGCTTACATCAAACTACCACACCACTGATGTGAACATAGCTATACATGACATTTACGTCAGAGGGAGCTATTTCAGGCCCTGTAGAGATTTAGTGAAATGCCCATACTTTTTTATTTTGCTTCTTCGCCATTTTGAAGTTACACATTTCCCATATTTGTGTTATTGCTACTATTTGTGTTATTGACCTTTCAGTAATAAAAAAAAGACTTAAGATTATTGTGGGAGTATTTTTGTATTTTCAAAATACTAATTACTTGTATTTTATTTAAATACATTTTTCACATCAGTATTTTGTGTTTTATTTTGTTACATTTTATGAGCCAGTATTTGTATTTTGTAACAAAATAGTTTTTGATGTATTTGTGCCCACCTGTGACAGTATGGCAGAGCGAGTGAATGAGGCTATAAGCAAGTAAAGTAAACCTGTTGGCAAATGGCTTGGGTATCGAACACCGGAAGTACAAGAATATAAGAAAACCTTTAACAAAAAGGGGAATATGTGGAAGGGGAATAAGCCCGATTTAAAGAGAGAAATCTTCTAACACATAAAATACTCCTATTCAAACTTTGTTTATATTATGTAGTTATTAGTGGTGCTTGCTTAAAGCAAGGCAACACTATTGTTATTGTCCATACTTATTATTCTTTTTCTTATTATTATTCCTCTGGCCACTTTTTGACGTGCTACTCCTCCCGCAGTTTTTGTCACAGACCCATAAATGAGGTGTCAAAACGTGCGGCCTGTTCGGGAATGGTGTGCTATGACTTTTATAAGCGATCGGGGGTACGATGTTTGCCCCAGGGGCGAAAAACCGGCCGAAAAATCCCATAGACTTAACATTGCGTCAAACTTTGACGAGTCGTAGCTCGGAACGAGGATGTCGCAGAAACGTGTAATTTACCACATTTTAAGAGGCTGACAGGCTCTGTAAGAATATACCACACAATGGGGTAAAAGTTGCACCCCTGGGGGGCAGGAGCTGCCCAAAGTTTCCCCATTGACTTACTACGGTGTTTCATGGGCCGTCCTACACCATAGAAACCGCTTTTATATTGAACATAACTCTGGATCACAGTGTCATAGAGACAAGGGGGCGGGCTCATTTTACTCAGACAACCAATCAGTCTCTCAGGATCATTGTGAAGCTATCAAGCCACGCCCTAGCAACCATTCAGAGCACCTTAGCAACAACTCCCATAGACTTCCATTGAAAGAGATCGAAGGGATATCTCTGGACTGAATTGTCATAGAAACATGAGGGTGGTCTCGTTTGACTCGGGGCAGCAAACAGCCAATCATGAATCACCTCAACACTTCCTAGCCACGCCCTAGCAACCATTGTCGAGCACCTTAGCAACCAAAATCCAAAGAGGAATATCGTCCATTCTGAATGTCACAGAGGCATGGGAGTTGGTTTATATCATTCATACTGACAAGCAGCCTTTGGAGTTTCATCATTGGCAGCTGCCAAGCCACTCCCTAGTAACCAAACAGAGTACCCTAGCAACCATTTTGCAAGACCTACATCTCTGCATCAGAACATCGTATAGAAATGGGGGTTGGGTCTTTTGACTCATGCTAGCACACAGGACTTTCAACATGCTAAACATGCTAGATGTGAATAGCTACATGCTAATATTGATTAGCTAAGTGCTAAATCATGCCATGAACATTATAAAAACTCTATAGTAACCAAATGTGAACACTACCAACCACCTAGTAACACCATAGCAACCATCCAGAATACCATAGCAACCACCTAAAACACCCTAGCAACCACCCAAAACACCCTAGCAACCGCCTAGCAACACCATTGCAACCACCCAGAATACCCTAGCAACCGCCTGGCAAAACCCTAGCAACCACCCAGAATACCCTAGCAACCACCTAGCAACACCCTAGCAACCACTCCGAACACCCTAGCAACCGCCTAGCAACACCCTAGCAACCACCCAGAACACCCAAGCAACCGCCTAGCAACACCCTAGCAATCAACCAGAATACCCTAGCAACCACCTAGCAACACCCTAGCAACCACTCAGAACACCCTAGCAACCGCCTAGCAACCACCCAGAACTCCCTAGCAACCGCCTAGCAACACCCTAGCAACCACCCAGAACACCCTAGCAACCACCTAGCAACACCCTAGCAAACCACCCAAACCACCCTAGCAACCACCTAGCAACACCCTAGCAACCACCCAGAACACCCTAGCAACTGCCTAGAAACGCCCTAGCAACCACCCAGAACACCCTAGCAACCACCAGAACACCCTAGCAACCACCTAGCAACACCATAGCAACCACCGAGAATACCCTAGCAACCGCCTAGCAACACCCTAGCAACCACCCAGAACACTCTAGCAACTGCCTAGCAACCACCCAGAATACCCTAGCAACCGCCTAGCAACACCATTGCAACCACCCAGAACACCATAGCAACCGGCTAGCAACACCCTAGCAACCACCCAGAATACCCTAGCAACCTCCTAGCAACACCATAGCAACTACCCTAGCAACACCCTAGCAACCACCCAGAACACCCTAGCAACGGCCTAGCAACACCATAGCAACCACCCAGAATACCCTGGCAACCGCCTAACAACGCCCTAGCAACCGAGCGGCGAGTTTTGCCACTGCAAGCACCACTTCACATTTTCTTCTGGAAATGTACATTCTAGTTCTTTTTAGTGGTGCTTGCCAAAGGCAAGGCATCACTATTGTTATTGTGTATACTTATTATTATACTTATTCTTATTATTCTGGACAAAGTTTGGCGCGTAACTCGTCCAGCAAATTTTGTCACAGACCCCTGAGTGAGGCGTCAAATCGTGATGAAAATCGCCCATGAAATGGGCCGTCCTACACCATAGAAACCGCTTTTATATTGAACATAACTCTGGATCACAGTGTCATAGAGACAAGGGGGCGGGCTCATTTTACTCAGACAACCAATCAGTCTCTCAGGATCATTGTGAAGCTATCAAGCCACGCCCTAGCAACCATTTAGAGCACCTTAGCAACAACTCCCATAGACTTCCATTGAAAGAGATCGAAGGGATATCTCTGGACTGAATTGTCATAGAAACATGAGGGTGGTCTAGTTTGACTCGGGGCAGCAAACAGCCAATCATGAATCACCTCAACACTTCCTAGCCACGCCCTAGCAACCATTGTCGAGCACCTTAGCAACCAAAATCCAAAGAGGAATATCGTCCATTCTGAATGTCACAGAGGCGTGGGAGTTGGTTTATATCATTCATACTGACAAGAAGCCTTTGGAGTTTCATGATTGGCAGCTGCCAAGCCACTCCCTAGCAACCAAACAGAGTACCCTAGCAACCATTTCGCAAGACCTAAATCTCTGCATCAAAACATCGTATAGAGATGGGGGTTGGTTTATACATTCACATTGACTTTGGAGCTTCATGATTGGCAGCTGCCAAGCCACTCCCTAGCAACTAAACAGAGTACCCTAGCAAACGTTTTGCAAGACCAATATCTCTGCATCAGAACATCGTATAGAGATGGGGGTTGGCTCTTTTGACTCATGCTAGCAAACAGGACTTGCTACATGCTACACATGCTAGCAGTGAATAGCTACATGCTAATATTGATTAGCTAAGTGCTAAATCATGCCAATAAAATGCTACAAACTCAACAGTAACCATCTTTGACAACTACCAACCACCTAGTAACACCATAGCAACCACCCAGATTACCCTAGCAACACCCTAGCAACCACCCAGAACACCCTAGCAACTGCCTAGCAACACCCTAACAACCACCCAGAACACCCTAGCAACCACCAGAATACCCTAGCAACCGCCTAGCAACACCCTAACAACCACCCAGAACACTCTAGCAACCGCCTAGCAACCACCCAGAATACCCTAGCAACCGCCTTGCAACACCATTGCAACCACCCAGAACACCATAGCAACCGCCTAGCAACACCCTAGCAACCACCCAGAATACCCTAGCAACCTCCTAGCAACACCATAGCAACTACCCTAGCAACACCTTAGCAACTGCCTAGCAACACCCTAGCAACCACCCAGAACACCCTAGCAACCGCCTAGCAACACCATAGCAACCACCAAGAGTACCCTGGCATCCGCCTAGCAACGCCCTAGCAACCGAGTGGCGAGTTTTGCCACTGCAAGCACCACTTCACATTTTCTTCTGGAAATGTACATTCTAGTTGTATTATAGTATTATCCCGAATGATTCATGACTAAGAGATGTATTACAGAAAGCTCAACTTTGTTGTATCTTTCAGGAGATGGAGTGAATGATGACGATGATGGATTTATTTGTCCTCAAGAGGAAATTTCTTTCCAGATGCGTACGTAATACAATCACACATAACATATTAGGAACATGGACATATAAACATACAGAAACGAGAAACAAGAGAGCATACTTGATATATCAGTGGCTGATTTCCTCTGTATTTAGAGCTCGTATAGATACAGGAACAAAACTCTTACTAAACTTGGCCTTTCTACACATCGATAGCCTATACCTACGGCCAGAAGGAAGAATGATAAAATATTTGTAAAGCCTGTTTTATGCTTCTGCGTCGAATCAACGGCGTACCCCCGCAGACCCCTCTGCGTCGCCGCGAACCCCTCCGCCGTAGCTCGACGTGCACCTCCAAAAAATTGTAACTACACCTCGAGGCGACGCAGACCACAAGAACCACAGAACCATAAAACGGCCACGACGCTGTAGGAGTGACGGCGTAGCTATGCCGTGGAGTTAACGCAGAAGCATAATGAGGCCTTAAAGTGGGTGTTCTGAGTCATTTAAAAAATGTTGTGCCTTACGCATCGTGAGTGTGGAGACACTATCCGATAAATTGGGGGTAGGCCTAGAGAGACCAATAATTTTACTTGCTAAATGAGTTATCTTTAGGAATTTGTTCTTGTTGGCATATGAAAGAAACAGATGGCCCCATAAGTGAGGACTAGCTGGCTCAATAATACTGCGATACAGAAGCAGAAGAAGACGTGGCTGAACAGACAAGTGCCAAACGGTGCTGATCCACTTGTCCGATACGACTGTCGCGTGGTTATCGCGACACCTCTCCAGATTTGTACGTTGATGGGCGTTCATCTATTTGGCGCTATGGGCGTGGTTTTGACCGAGCGGGACATGTGGACCTGCGAGAGACATCCCTCCGTCTCCATATGCTCTACTTCTATTGGATAGACGCCTCGCGTTCAACGGACTTCATTTCCAATGTTCATACTTACAGTAATCAGGATAGCTGTTTTATGGTTTTATGGAAACTTAGATGAGTGTGCTAAAACGAGGACAAGATACAGGAAATTGGAAAAAAATGGAAATTACATATGATGTGGCGTAATGATGATATATTAAAAAAAGTAGATAGTCAGGTCGAAAATAAAACCTGTAAGGCTAAAGAGATTGTATTGGATAGGTTGTACCTGTGTAGAAAATTGGAAATGTGAAAATAATCATAAAGATAAGATAAAAATAAATGGCAAGGGAAACCATTGGTTAACATTTTCAGATGGAAATGGAGTTAAGAGTCGAGGAGTAAGAATAGCAACAATACTGAAGCAAGATCTAATGTGGAGAAACTTAATAACAGAGAATAATACAGTAACTGATCAAATGATAATACAGTTGAGACTGTTGGATGTGCTGGAAGACGTAGCAATACACAAGTATGAAAAAATATTTCCAATCATAGTTAAACAAAAGGCTGTGAGTTAGGTCATTACGCAGTAAGAGTGCAGGATAGCAATAAAAGGTTAGGGAAATATTATTCCATATACCTATAGTCCGGATGAGATATACAAATGATGAAGAAATAATTACCTGGGCAATTCCTAGAGAAATAATAAGAGTATTATAAGAAGGAAGATGTGCCAAAACCAGCATATAAAATGACATTTGGCAGAGGATTAGATATTGTTCAATTTTAAGTATTTTGGAGGAAGTAGTCCCAGTATATTTAAAGGATGGGCTTGTTTGAATCAGACATTGGACAGGAATATTAAAAGGAAATATATAAACCAAGGGATAAGAAGATTATTATCTGACCCAATTGTGACTGATATGTCCATATCTGCTGATACAGCAGCGCATTACAATACACAGGAAAAGGTAGATGTATGCCACACTTTCCATTCTATTTTGAAGCAGCTTGAAGACAATATTTTAAAGAAAGAATAGAAATTGGTGAGCCTGAGAAACTTAGGAGTATAGAAGGAGAAATTAAAAGAAAGTGGTCATTGTTTAGTGAAGAAAAACGTTTGCTAATTGGTGGAGTGGGAAAAAACACATGTAACATTGAAGTGGATGGTAAATCATTTTCGGATGATATTAACCATAGTCACTGTATTGTACCTTCTAATTATTCTTGAGTTGTCTGGTTTAGGAAGGATTCTCAGAATAATTTTTTCTGCGATATGTAGATTGTCAAAGAAGTGTAGAAGGGGCGTGAAGAAATCCTATGACCATAAAACCATAAAACAGCTATCCTGATTACTGTAAGTATGAACATTTTAATACTTATTGGTTAGAACAGATTAGACTTACTTCACCTAACCTAAGAATACATTTAAAAAAAGGTAAAAGGTGTTTTAGATTACGCCCCATTAAAGAGTGTGCGAGTGTGTGTGTGTGTGTGTGTGTGTGTGTGTGTGTGTGTGTGTGTGTGTGTGTGTGTGTGTGTGTGTGTGTGTGTGTGTGTGTGTGTGTGTGTGTGTGTGTGTGTGTGTGTGTGTGTGTGTGTGTGTGTGAGTGTGTGAGAAATTCAGAATTTGCTGACTTTCTATCAGAGTTAGTAATGGCTGGAGATAAAGTCCTAAAGGAAAGAGAAAGACAGCACCATTGCATACAGAGAGGCCTTAAAAACTGCTAGATCTGCTTATTTTTCAACCCTATTAGAAGAAAATAAACATAATCCTATTTATTTATTTGAAACAGTGACTAAACTAACGAAAAATAAAGCTTCAACACCATACGTTTGCAAGCAGCACAACAGTAATGACTTTATGAACTTCTTCACTTATAAGATTGATAATATTAGGGAGAAAATTACAACTATGCAACCGTCTACTACAGTATCGCATCAGACAGTGCATTATAGTCTCACTGATGAAAAATTCGATTCATTCATTGCTATAGGAGAGGAAGAATTTTCTAAACTCGTAAAATCATCTAAATCGACAACATGTATGTTAGACCCTATACCGACTAAACTATTGAAAGAGATGCTTCCAGAAGTCATAGATCCTCTTCTTAACATCATTAATTCATCTTTGTCATTAGGATACATACCAAAAACCTTTAAGCTGGCTATGATTAAACCGCTTGTTAAAAAAACCCAACTCGATCCTACAGAATTAGTCAATTACAGGCCGATCTTGAATCTACCTTTTCTGTCAAAGATACTAGAAAAAGCAGTATCCTCACAATTGTGTTCCTTTCTTGAAAGAAATGATATCTGCGAGGATTTCCAGTCATGATTTAGACCGTATCATAGTACTGAGACTGCTCTCATTAGAGTCACAAATGATTTGCTCTTATCATCCGATCGTGGTTGTATCTCTCTATTAGTGTTACTCGATCTTAGTGCTGCTTTTGACACTATTGACCACAACATTATTTTAAATAGACTCGAAAATTATGTTGGCATTAGTGGAATTGCACTAGCATGGTTTAAATCATATTTATCTGACCGCTATCAGTTTGTAGCAGTAAATGAAGAGATGTCTTATCGATCCCAAATTCAGTATGGCGTACCACAAGGCTCAGTACTAGGACCGCTGCTATTCACTCTGTACATGCTACATACACACACACACACACACACACACACACACACACACACACACACACACACACTGTACATGCTACCCTTAGGAGATATCATTAGGAAGCATGGCATTAGTTTTCACTGTTATGCTGATGATACTCAGCTCTATTTCTGTTCACTCACTGATGAAACTTACCAATCCACAAAATTAATGGAATGCATAGCTGATATAAAAAACTGGATGACTAGTAATTTCCTACTACTTAATTCTGAAAAGAGAGATTCAAATTATTGGAAAAAAAACTTCAGGCCGTAATTGTAACGGTTCACAGAGACGGATGTAAATGCAAAAGACTCTTTATTCAGGTGTACACAGACACGAAGGTCAGACACTAAACACAGGTAGACTCTTTCCACAGGTGCAGGACAGGCGATCAGCGCGAGATGGAAGGTGACACAGGGAACTCGGTGAGCGACTGGTGCTGGTGATAACCCGTGAAGACCCAGTGCAGTGCTTGGTAATCCAGTGCAGGTGAAGAATCCAGATGAGACGAAGAACACAGGGAATCCACAATCCAACACGAACAAGAACACAGGAACACACCGGGGAAACCACATCGATCTGACAACATGAGACACCAGTTACTGAACTTATAAAGGGACAAACGGATTGAAACCAGCTGGCGCTGCTGATCAGCAGTGATCAGTGACCACGCCCACAGACACACATACACACACA
Organism: Siphateles boraxobius; assembly: GCF_051911475.1. Lineage (NCBI taxonomy): Eukaryota > Metazoa > Chordata > Actinopteri > Cypriniformes > Leuciscidae > Siphateles > Siphateles boraxobius. The sequence goes on from NW_027508942.1 coordinate 6,510,930, forward strand.
CAACAATCGCACGCGAGACAAGAGAGAGACAGTGAATCCATAAACCGTGACAGTAATAACCTAGAATACCGTCTAACACTTGATGCCTGCTCTGTCAAGTCTTCGACGTCGGCTAGGAACCTGTGTGTGTGTGTGTGTGTGTGTGTGTGTGTGTGTGTGTGTGTGTGTGTGTGTGTGTGTGTGTGTGTGTGTGTGTGTGTGTGTGTGTGTGTGTGTGTGCTCTTTGATAGCAATCTTTCATTTGAAAGTCACGTGTCTAGTATCTGTAAATACTGCATTTTTTCATCTTAAAAATATATCTAAATTACGTCATATGCTCTAATTGAAAAATGCAGAACAGTTAGTTCATGCGTTCATGACATCAAGGCTAGATTATTGTAATGCTCTACTGGGTGGTTGCCCTGCACGCTTAATAAACAAACTACAGCTGGTCCAAAACGCAGCCGCTAGAGTTCTTACCAGAACCAGGAAGTACGACCATATTATCCCGGTTCTGTCAACACTGCATTGGCTCCCTATTAAACATCGTATAAATTTTAAAATATTGCTGATTACTTACAAAGCACTAAATGGTTTAGCTCCCCAGTACTTGAGCGAGCTCTTAACGCATTATAGTCCTTCACGTCTATTGCGATCTCAAAGTTCTGGCCAGTTGATAATACCTAGAATATATAAATCGACTGCTGGCGGTAGATCCTTTTCCTATTTAGCACCAAAACTTTGGAACAATCTTCCTAACATTGTCCGGGAAGCAGACACAGTCTGTCAGTTCAAATCTAGACTAAAAACACATCTCTTTGGCTTAGCATACACATAACACTCTATAGACTTCTATAATTCAATGTTAGGCTGCATAGTTTAGATCAGCCGGAACCGGGAACACTTCCAATAAATCCTGATGTACTTTGTACATCATAAGAAGGATGGCGTCTACGCTAAAATAAGTCTCTCTGTTTATCCCGAGCTTTACCGCAGTCCTCCAGATCCAGGCCGTATCCGGATCTGATGAAGGACCTGCGCCTGTACATGACAACATCGCATCCCTGATAGGCTTGGGTATCGGGGACTAGCTTTGCGATTTTCCCGGTATCGTTCAAAAGTTTAAATTTCAATTCCTAGTTTCGATTCACAGTCCGCCGACCGGAAGAAGAAACCGCTGAACACCAACAAAGAAGCGTCCACTGGAAGTGTTGGCATAAATGAGCGAAGCAACTCGAGAGTCATCCTAATGCTGCTAATAGCGCGTCAAATTCGCGCCTACTGCGCGCCTACCGCGTCTAGTTATACGCTTGAACACTTTGAATCCATTTGCGCGTCAAGAGCGAAATTGACGCACGTAAAAAAGGAGTTTTCGCGTCTATATAAACATAGACATTATAAACTGAAAAGCGGGCCTGTCCCCATTCGCGCCGCAGGAATTTTTTACGCGCCTAACGCGTCTTTGCATTGAAATCACTCGCGCCAGACGCTCTATTAGCGTCTGGTGTGAACGCAGCATCAAACCAAGGCATGGATATGTTCCAAAAGTGTTCTCGACGCCGTTTGGAGCACAGGTTATTGCGCTGGTTGCTCTCTCCTCGCCAGATGACGAAGCTTTTACAAGTTGTTTCTTATTGTTTATTTGCTATTCTGCACTAGGTTAGCCCATCAGTGGGAGCACGGTAACATGTTTAACTACCTGCAGCATCATACACTCATGTGTAAATGTGTTTTCATGAGGTTTTCAAAAATAAAGCTCTCTTGAGGAAAGTGTACCCCTGTGAAAATATATTCATTATTTATAATATTTATATTCAAGTTCATAGATTTGATATTTATATTGTAGTTGAAAACAACCCTGTGAGAAATTCATAGTAAAGTTCATAAAAAGTAAGTTCATAGAATTAAAATCGATGGAGAAGGTTAGACTATTTCCTTCAGAAAGATCGTTGGTTACCTAGCTCATTTAAAATATCCTAAACTTTTTTGACCCTGTCTCTTAAAAGAATCGGAATCGAGAATCGTTAGGAACCGGAATCGAAACAAGGAATCGAAATCGAAATCGGAATCGTTCACTAGTCTCTCCCCTGTGAAGGCCTCCTTCACTTTACCTCTGTACTGATAAAACGTTCATGTGGCTACGCGGAAACGATAAAAAATTCTCAGAGCCACCAAGCACTGTTTTATGCAAATGAGCGGCCGGATCGCATTAAAAGGTTTTCTGTTAGAACGGTGTGTGTTAGCGGCCGCTAAATTAATAACTAATGATCGTTGCGACGGAAGTGAATCATTCAAAACTAACTTTAGCTGGACAATAACTCTATTCTAGATCTGCTGTAAAGCCTAAACAATCTCTGTTACTGTAATCTCCTATTATCACTGTAAAGCTGCTGTGAAACTCTATATTGTTAAAAGTGCTGTATAAATGAAGGAGACTTGACTTGTATGTGTGTGAGTGTGTGTGTGTGTGTGTGTGTGTGTGTGTGTGTGTGAGGGTGTGTGTGTGTGAGGGTGTGTGTGTGTGGTCAAATCATAGGGTCAAATCACAGAAAAAGGTTAAATCAAAGTCCTATATATATAGTCTCTGGTTAAATCCAGTTTATCCATGCAGTTCAGCTCAGTTTTCTGTTGCAGTGTGAACATGCGTTATGTATCAGATTAATGCGTTATGTATCAGATTAATGTGTTTATGTCAGTGTTATAATCAGGGCTCCATATCGGAACCACAACAACAACAAAATAGCAGGTAGGTAATTTTGTTAGTAACAGACTTCATCACAGATTTTCTTTTTTCCCAGTTTAAGGAATTTCCAATTCAGGAAAAATATGCATGTATTTATATCTTGCAACAGTGATTCCCTTATGAAAGAATAACTACGGTATCGTGACACACATGACAACTCGATTTTGAGATTTTTTTAATCAAGCTCTGAATTTTTAACTACTGCTGCAAAAGGCGTCATACGATTCACACCAAACTTTCTCAACATGATACAATATTAAAGATACTAAATTACGAACAGATATTAAATATCTTGAACGGTGTTGCCATGACGAGGTATTAAAGTAATGACAAAATATGGAACCTGGAGGAGTGTCATATCTTGTAAATAATAAATGATATACTTTTATACATTTCTATATAAATTAAATATATAAAAAAGTGAAAAACACATTTTATTATTTTTGTTATAATTAATGCATTATGTGCAAGTTAAAAATAGACAGATTTCATGCTGGTTGAAATAAATAAATAAAATCAAATGTAATACATAGTATTAGGCCTATTTTTAAATAAAGAAAATATGGAAAAAATACTTCAAGGTGCAACATGAAGGTCCATATTTGTTTTATTCCAGCAGATGAAAAAACACAGACCATCTTCAGCATCAGAGAAACACAGTGGTCTTCATCTCCGTCATCCTCACACACACATACACACACACACATACACATAGTGACACACCCTTCTGTCACGCAAACAGATGTCATGATTTCAGACATTACATTCAAGAATTTTCCCTCTCACAGTTTCTGCGGTTTCATATCTGTGTCCAGATGTTTTCATAGGCATTATGTGAAAGTGATTACAAATATGTGCTAGAAACACAAAAGTCGAGACGATGTTTTCAATCCTTTAAGATTTCAGCTTCTCAGAAATAGCAGGTTATTTAAGTTCGGCCTCAGAGATGCAGTCACAGTAAACCGGAGAGTTAGTTCTCTACGCCAACGTACTTCAATACTAAACGGACGGACAGCATGAATGAAAGGGCGAAATTACCGTTTACATCCTCACACATGTGCCATCTTGTTTTCTTTTTAGTTCAAGTCTTTTTCTCCTCTTCCCTGAGATGCCCAGTGGCTAAATGATGTTTATCTGACATAATACTCCAAATTCACTGTAAAAAAGAATTGTTCTTCCTCAGTTTTTTTGTCTTGTTTTCCAAATATCTAAGCATTCTTAAATTACTGGAGAAGCTAAATGAATGAAGATATTAAGTCTTATTAATAATAAATAAGATATTAAAAATGCATCACCACCAATGTTACTCGTGTATGGAGTAGAAACAACGACACCTCAGCGTCTGTTTTCAGGCTTTCAGGTCTCTCCAGTGCTAAAGCATTGGTTCTCAACTCCAGTCCTCGGGACCCTCTGCTCTGCACATTTTGTATGTCTCTCTTATCTGACACACTCAGTTCAGATCAAGGAGTCTCTCCTAACGAGCTGGTGATCTGAATCAGGTGTGTTAAATAAGGAGAGATAAAAAATGTGCAGGGCAGTGGGTACCGAGGACTGGTGTTGAGAACCACTGTTCTAAAGCTCTTTTTTTTCTGACACGCCCCCTAAGGCTGATTGGCTCACTCTGTCTCCTCCCCCATTAAGAGTGTACCCGCCCCCTATGGCTGATTGGCTCACTCTGTCTCCTCCCCCATTATGAGTGGATACGCCCTCTACGGCTGATTGGCTGACTCTGTCTCCTCCCCCATTATGAGTGGACCCGCCCCCTATGGCTGATTGGCTCACTCTGTCTCCTCCCCCATTAAGAGTGGACCCGCCCCCTATGGCTGATTGGCTCACTCTGTCTCCTCCCCCATTATGAGTGGATACGCCCTCTACGGCTGATTGGCTGACTCTGTCTCCTCCCCCATTATGAGTGGACACGGCCCCTACGGTTGATTGGCTCACTCTGTCTCCTCCCCCATTATGAGTGGACACGCCCCCTATGGTTGATTGGCTCACTCTGTCTCCTCCCCCATTATGAGTGGACACGCCCCCTAAGGCTGATTGGCTCACTCTGTCTCCTCCCCCATTAAGAGTGGACCCGCCCCCTATGGCTGATTGGCTCACTCTGTCTCCTCCCCCACTATGAGTGGATACGCCCTCTACGGCTGATTGGCTGACTCTGTCTCCTACCCCATTATGAGTGGACACGCCCCCTACGGTTGATTGGCTCACTCTGTCTCCTCCCCCATTATGAGTGGACATGCCCCCTACGGTTGATTGGCTCACTCTGTCTCCTCCCCCATTATGAGTGGACCCGCCCCCTAAGGCTGATTGGCTCACTCTGTCTCCTCCCCCATTAAGAGTGGACCCGCCCCCTATGGCTGATTGGCTAACTCTGTCTCCTCCCCCATTATGAGTGGATACGCCCTCTACGGCTGATTGGCTGACTCTGTCCCCTCCCCCATTATGAGTGGACACGCCCCCTACGGTTGATTGGCTCACTCTGTCTCCTCCCCCATTATGAGTGGACACGCCCCCTACGGTTGATTGGCTCACTCTGTCTCCTCCCCCATTATGAGTGGACACGCCCCCTATGGTTGATTGGCTCAGTCTATCTCCTCCCCCATTATGACTGGACACACCCTCTACGGTTGATTGGCTTACTCTATCTCCTCCCCTATCATGAGTGGACACGCCCCCTACTGCTGATGACTAGCTCACTTTCTCTCCTCCCCCATCATGGGAGGACTAGCCACTACAGCTAATTGGCTTACTCTCCCCTCCTCCATCATGAGTGGAGACGCCCCCTACTGCTGATTGGCTCACTCCTCACCCATCATGAGTGGACAAGCCCCCTACTGCTGATTGGCTCGCTCCTCCCCCATCATGAGTGGACACGCCCCCTACTGCTGATTGGCTTACTCCTCCCCCATTATGAGTGGACACGCCCCCTACTGCTGATTGGCTAAATCTTGTTTTGTTTTTACAAAACTTAATATCATTAATACTCAATATTAAGTAATGTTACGTCTCAAGTAAATACATCGTGATTTAAAAATGTTTCGATATTTGTACTGAAAAACAGGAGAAAAACCCTTTTTGCGTATGAAGTAGGAGATTTTGATGAATTCTGATTGAATGGGGTCATTCACACAGGACGCGTTCTTGTGATCCATCGAAGCATCAAGCTGACGACTTTGGCCATTGCATTTGCATCACTGAACATTACACTTTCTTTTAGGGGATGGTGTGTTAAAAATAGTCTCACGTTGAAAACATCTCGAAACATCCTGTGTTTACGGCCCTGTATGATGCGAATGCCTTATGATTTATGGCGAAGGCGTTGTGTTTTCCTGTAGCTCAAACTGTAGAGCATTGGCGCTTGCAACGCCAAGATCATGGGTCCGATCCCCAGGGAAAGCAAGAACTGATAAGAATGTAAAAAAAGTGTTCCTTGGAATGCAATGCAAGTTGCTTTGGATAAAGGCGTCTGCTAAATGCATAAAAGTAAATGTAAATTTATGGGGTTCTAGCTTTGTGGACGTGTTCTCAGGTGAGAGCGTATTCAAATGTGCCCTTCTCCAGGCCCTCGAGCCCGTCGCCCCAGCTCGAGGACGGCATGCTACTGTAGGGGTCCAACAGGATCCGGAAACACCTGACGATCAACAAGCCCAGAAACACCAGCAACATCCCCACAAACGCGAAGGCTGTCTTCTGCTCCAGGCTCAGGGAATATGCCATGATGTCTCCGCTGCTCATGGCTGCCAGACTGTGGTTGTAATGAACGCTACACATGTTCTCGGACGAGCCCCTTCATCCTCATGCGGCGATATTGGGGATCAACAGGGGATGGATGGACACCTGTGAAGGTAAAGGATATTTCATGGAATCAATCAGACATGGGCTCATTTAAGTTTCATTAGTAGTATGTAATCTTGTTGTTGGAGCAGGAAAAACATCTGCAAAGCACAAAGTCCCTGCAAAGGGAGTTACTGATAAGAATGTAAATGTGTACTTTGAAATGCGATGTAAGTTGCTTTGAATAAAGGCATCTACCAAATGCATAAATGTAAATTTATGGGGCTCTAGCTTTGGGAAGGTGTTCTCGAGCACTGAAAACGCTGTATTCTGCTGCCTGGCCAGTAGGTGGCGACATCATTTTGTAAAGAAACTTTGCGCCTTTAGACTGAACACGTAATACGCATGTGCATGACGTCACTGTTTTTACAAATTAGTTTTTTTGTAGTTTACACAGAGATAATAACGGTATCGTTTTCAATGCGATGTTTGTCTGTGTGTGTGTGTGTGTGTGTGTGTGTGAGAGTGTGATAGGTTGGGGATCAACAAGGATGGATGGACACCTGTGAAGGGAAGTTATATTTTATGGAGTCAAATCAGACACAGGCTCATTTCAAAACAGCACTTTAAGGATCTGAGCGCATGGTCTAAAGCAAGGGCACTTAGTGCGTGTCTGAATCCACTTTTGCTAGTTTAACGACGGTTAAAATGGTCGGCCCTCGCGGCGCTGGTCTAACAGGGTCGTCCCTATTCTCTTAATGAGTGATGGGTGTATTTTGGGCGTAACGTGCAATAAACCAATCAGAGTCTCATCTCCCATTCCCTTTAAGAGGGAAAAAAATCTGTGGCGGATTCGATATTTACGATTATTTTTCTAAATGTCATAGTCATTTGTTAACAAACAAGTATTCATTACTTCAATGAGCTCATTGTTTCTGCATTAAATTATTACAATGTTTAAATTAATACATTTTTCGCTAACTGTGATTTTTTGTATATGTACATATCTGAAATGCATAACTTAGACAGTTTCCTCTGATAACAGATCACTCGATTGTGGACCTGCCTATAGGCTCATATTACTAACACGCTCTTTAAATAACAAAAAAAAAATACTGCGCCATTGAGTGTAGACCAGGTTTCAGTTGTTCAATGGCTCAGTCTATTTCAGTTCCTCAAAATAGCAACGGTCCAACAATGCGCCTGAACACACACCTCGTTTTCAGACCCGCAGCCCATGAGCGAACAAATGGGTAGAAATGCATTTGCTATTTAAACAACGTGGCACCGGATGAAAAAATGAAAACTATGTCAGGCTGAAACCGATAAGGGCCTATTTTCTATTTTGCTTATTTCCATGTTCACCTGTCTTTTGTGTGTAATTTTGCTGTTTGAGCAGGAAAAACATCTGCAAAGTCCCTCTATAGGGAGTTATTGGGTATACGTTTACACGACAACACTTAAAAAAACAGAAGCGTTTTTCCTTTGCATTGTTTGTGTACAGATTGTCTCTGTTCACAAGGATCCACGAAAACGACTGAAAACGCTGTATTCTGCTGCCTGGCCAGTAGGTGGCGCTGTCACTTTGTAAAGAAACTTTGCGCCTTTAGACTGAACACATAATATGCATGTGCATAATGTCACTGTTTTCACAAATTCACATTTTTGTAGTTTACATGGAGACGATAATGTTATCGTTTTCAAAAACTTGCACTTTAAAAACTTGGTTTGCGTTTTCAAGCCACCGAATCGAACGGCCAAAACGCATAACGCTTTATGTTTTAAGTTTAAAACGGTGTCGTGTAAACGGCCCCTATATCAGTGTCAGTGTTTCTGAACTCCTGAAACGCCTCTATTGTAGTCATGAGTTTCTTCCGGGAACGAACATGTCACAATATTCCTCATTGTAATAATTAATGCGCCGAATAAAGGGGCGGGGCCTGGTTGAGTTAGTTAGTAGTGTGTTAAACTGGCGGTTATGGTAAGGGGCGGGACATTTCCCAAACACACTCGAAGCGCTCGACCAATCACAACACACTGATCCAGCCGACCAATCAGAGCACAGTGTGCTTTTCAGAAGGAGGGGCTTCATAGAGACAGGAAGTAAACAGAGCGTTACTGACAGACTGGGAAGAGAGGAGCCGCAACAATGGAGAATATGAGGAAAATAATCAACATTCAAGCAGGAAAACCTGTTCTAGTAGAGCCTGAAACAACATCAAAACTTGGAGCATAATGGGTGCTCTTTGAATAAGACTTCACAGATTTATATAGACCTATTTATTGTTTAGACATCTGTACACATTATGCCAAAACATATTTTTGGAAATAGCCTTCCATAAAAACATGACATAAACAAATAATAGACACATCAATATTACATCAATAGGCCAACGAATGGTTCCTAGTGGAGCATTGTATAAAATAATAATGTGAACATGTCTTCGTTTCTGCAATTCTCAGTAATACAGGAATATTTTGACTAGATGTACATGCAGACTTCCTCAAGTCTTTAATAATCGCTGATGTGCATGTAAATATGGCCAGTGTTACACAACAGACTGGTTCT